>NW_024412129.1:300000-428218 GCF_016920715.1 Anopheles arabiensis | reverse complement strand
GGTAACAAACCAAAGCCCTGGGACACAATAACAAGGATCTTGGCGATGAAATAGTTTATGTACCCCTTTAAACACATGCTCAAATTGACAGGGTTTCCTGAGTACAATGCATTCAGAGGCCATTTACTACACTAAAAGTGACTTTGATCTTTTAACCTATGTACGATCTTGTAGGTACTTCAATACCTTTCCAAAACTGTCTTAATCATCACGTTAGGACACATGGCTACGAAGTTATGGCCGTTTGAAGGAACATGCAACTACATCACTTGAGTTTTCTCACCATCCCTATGGCCATGGTTGAAATTTTGACGAAAATGCAAGGTCATCCATTATCGTTCTTATGTCATTGGGGCTTCATGAATAAGCAAACCAAAGCCCTGGGACACAATAACAAGGATCTTGGCGATGAAAAAGTTTCATAATACCCTTTAAACACATGCTCAAATTGACAGGGTTTCCCGAGTACAATGCATTCAGAGGCCATTTACTACACTAAAAGTGACTTTGATCTTTAAACCTATGTACAGATCTTGTAGACCACTTCAATACCTTTCCAAAACTGTCTTAATCATCACGCTAGGACACATGGCTACGAAGTTATGGCCATTTGAAGGAACATCCAACTACATCACTTGGCTTTCTCACCCGTCCCTATGGCCATGGTTGAAGTACGACGAAAATGCAAGGTCATCCATTATCGTTCTTATGTCATTGGGGCTTCATGAATAAGCAAACCAAAGCCCTGGGACACAATAACAAGGATCTTGGCGATGAAAAAGTTTCATAATACCCTTTAAACACATGCTCAAATTGACAGGGTTTCCCGAGTACAATGCATTCAGAGGCCATTTACTACACCTAAAATGACTTTGATCTTTAAACCTATGTACAGATCTTGTAGACCACTTCAATACCTTTCCAAAACTGTCTTAATCATCACGCTAGGACACATGGCTACGAAGTTATGGCCATTTGAAGGAACCTATGGCCATGGTTGAAATTTTGACGAAAATGCAAGGTCATCCATTATCGTTCTTATGTCATTGGGGCTTCATGAATAAGCAAACCAAAGCCCTGGGACACAATAACAAGGATCTTGGCGATGAAAAAGTTTCATAATGGGTCATTTTACCCTTTAAACACATGCTCAAATTGACAGGGTTTCCTGAGTACAATGCATTCAGAGGCCATTTACTACACTAAAAGTGACTTTGATTTTTAAACCTATGTACAGATCTTGTAGACCACTTCAATACCTTTCCAAAACTGTCTTAATCATCACGCTAGGACACATGGCTACGAAGTTATGGCCATTTGAAGGAACATCAACTACATCACTTGAGCTTTTCACCCGTCCCTATGGCCATGGTTGAAATTTTGACGAAAATGCAAGGTCATCCATTATCGTTCTTATGTCATTGGGGCTTCATGAATAAGCAAACCAAAGCCCTGGGACACAATAACAAGGATCTTGGCGATGAAAAAGTTTCATAATGGGTCATTTTACCCTTTAAACACATGCTCAAATTGACAGGGTTTCCTGAGTACAATGCATTCAGAGGCCATTTACTACACTAAAGTGACTTTGATCTTTAAACCTATGTACAGATCTTGTAGACCACTTCAATACCTTTCCAAAACTGTCTTAATCATCACGCTAGGACACATGGCTACGAAGTTATGGCCATTTGAAGGAACATCCAACTACATCACTTGAGCTTTCTCACCCGTCCCTATGGCCATGGTTGAAATTTTGACGAAAATGCAAGGTCATCCATTATCGTTCTTATGTCATTGGGGCTTCATGAATAAGCAAACCAAAGCCCTGGGACACAATAACAAGGATCTTGGCGATGAAAAAGTTTCATAATACCCTTTAAACACATGCTCAAATTGACAGGGTTTCCTGAGTACAATGCATTCAGAGGCCATTTACTACACTAAAAGTGACTTTGATCTTTTAACCTATGTACAGATCTTGTAGACCACTTCAATACCTTTCCAAAACTGTCTTAATCATCACGCTAGGACACATGGCTACGAAGTTATGGCCATTTGAAGGAACATCCAACTACATATTTTGAGCTTTGTCTCCCGTCCCTATGGCCATGGTTGAAATTTTGACGAAAATGCAAGGTCATCCATTATCGTTCTTATGTCATTGGGGCTTCATGAATAAGCAAACCAAAGCCCTGGGACACAATAACAAGGATCTTGGCGATGAAAAAGTTTCATAATGGGTCATTTTACCCTTTAAACACATGCTCAAATTGACAGGGTTTCCTGAGTACAATGCATTCAGAGGCCATTTACTACACTAAAAGTGACTTTGATCTTTTAACCTATGTACAGATCTTGTAGACCACTTCAATACCTTTCCAAAACTGTCTTAATCATCACGCTAGGACACATGGCTACGAAGTTATGGCCATTTGAAGGAACATCCAACTACATCACTTGAGCTTTTCACCCGTCCCTATGGCCATGGTTGAAATTTTGACGAAAATGCAAGGTCATCCATTATCGTTCTTATGTCATTGGGGCTTCATGAATAAGCAAACCAAAGCCCTGGGACACAATAACAAGGATCTTGGCGATGAAAAAGTTTCATAATGGGTCATTTACCCTTTAAACACATGCTCAAATTGACAGGGTTTCCTGAGTACAATGCATTCAGAGGCCATTTACTACACTAAAAGTGACTTTGATCTTTTAACCTATGTACAGATCTTGTAGACCACTTCAATACCTTTCCAAAACTGTCTTAATCATCACGCTAGGACACATGGCTACGAAGTTATGGCCATTTGAAGGAACATCCAACTACATCACTTGAGCTTTCTCACCCGTCCCTATGGCCATGGTTGAAATTTTGACGAAAATGCAAGGTCATCCATTATCGTTCTTATGTCATTGGGGCTTCATGAATAAGCAAACCAAAGCCCTGGGACACAATAACAAGGATCTTGGCGATGAAAAAGTTTCATAATGGGTCATTTTACCCTTTAAACACATGCTCAAATTGACAGGTTTTCCGAGTACAATGCATTCAGAGGCCATTTACTACACTAAAAGTGACTTTGATCTTTTAACCTATGTACAGATCTTGTAGACCACTTCAATACCTTTCCAAAACTGTCTTAATCATCACGCTAGGACACATGGCTACGAAGTTATGGCCATTTGAAGGAACATCCAACTACATCACTTGAGCTTTCTCACCCGTCCCTATGGCCATGGTTGAAATTTTGACGAAAATGCAAGGTCATCCATTATCGTTCTTATGTCATTGGGGCTTCATGAATAAGCAAACCAAAGCCCTGGGACACAATAACAAGGATCTTGGCGATGAAAAAGTTTCATAATGGGTCATTTTACCCTTTAAACACATGCTCAAATTGACAGGGTTTCCTGAGTACAATGCATTCAGAGGCCATTTACTACACTAAAAGTGACTTTGATCTTTAAACCTATGTACAGATCTTGTAGACCACTTCAATACCTTTCCAAAACTGTCTTAATCATCACGCTAGGACACATGGCTACGAAGTTATGGCCATTTGAAGGAACATCCAACTACATCACTTGAGCTTTCTCACCCGTCCCTATGGCCATGGTTGAAATTTTGACGAAAATGCAAGGTCATCCATTATCGTTCTTATGTCATTGGGGCTTCATGAATAAGCAAACCAAAGCCCTGGGACACAATAACAAGGATCTTGGCGATGAAAAAGTTTCATAATGGGTCATTTTACCCTTTAAACACATGCTCAAATTGACAGGGTTTCCTGAGTACAATGCATTCAGAGGCCATTTACTACACTAAAAGTGACTTTGATCTTTAAACCTATGTACAGATCTTGTAGACCACTTCAATACCTATTCAAAACTGTCTTAATCATCACGCTAGGACACATGGCTACGAAG
Organism: Anopheles arabiensis; assembly: GCF_016920715.1. Taxonomy (NCBI): domain Eukaryota; kingdom Metazoa; phylum Arthropoda; class Insecta; order Diptera; family Culicidae; genus Anopheles; species Anopheles arabiensis. The sequence goes on along the minus strand of NW_024412129.1, from coordinate 424,288 downwards.
TTATGGCCATTTGAAGGAACATCCAACTACATCACTTGAGCTTTCTCACCCGTCCCTATGGCCATGGTTGAAATTTTGACGAAAATGCAAGGTCATCCATTATCGTTCTTATGTCATTGGGGCTTCATGAATAAGCAAACCAAAGCCCTGGGACACAATAACAAGGATCTTGGCGATGAAAAAGTTTCATAATGGGTCATTTTACCCTTTAAACACATGCTCAAATTGACAGGTTTTCCGAGTACAATGCATTCAGAGGCCATTTACTACACTAAAAGTGACTTTGATCTTTTAACCTATGTACAGATCTTGTAGACCACTTCAATACCTTTCCAAAACTGTCTTAATCATCACGCTAGGACACATGGCTACGAAGTTATGGCCATTTGAAGGAACATCCAACTACATCACTTGAGCTTTCTCACCCGTCCCTATGGCCATGGTTGAAATTTTGACGAAAATGCAAGGTCATCCATTATCGTTCTTATGTCATTGGGGCTTCATGAATAAGCAAACCAAAGCCCTGGGACACAATAACAAGGATCTTGGCGATGAAAAAGTTTCATAATGGGTCATTTTACCCTTTAAACACATGCTCAAATTGACAGGGTTTCCTGAGTACAATGCATTCAGAGGCCATTTACTACACTAAAAGTGACTTTGATCTTTAAACCTATGTACAGATCTTGTAGACCACTTCAATACCTTTCCAAAACTGTCTTAATCATCACGCTAGGACACATGGCTACGAAGTTATGGCCATTTGAAGGAACATCCAACTACATCACTTGAGCTTTCTCACCCGTCCCTATGGCCATGGTTGAAATTTTGACGAAAATGCAAGGTCATCCATTATCGTTCTTATGTCATTGGGGCTTCATGAATAAGCAAACCAAAGCCCTGGGACACAATAACAAGGATCTTGGCGATGAAAAAGTTTCATAATGGGTCATTTTACCCTTTAAACACATGCTCAAATTGACAGGGTTTCCTGAGTACAATGCATTCAGAGGCCATTTACTACACTAAAATGACTTTGATCTTTTAACCTATGTACAGATCTTGTAGACCACTTCAATACCTTTCCAAAACTGTCTTAATCATCACGCTAGGACACATGGCTACGAAGTTATGGCCATTTGAAGGAACATCCAACTACATCACTTGAGCTTTCTCACCCGTCCCTATGGCCATGGTTGAAATTTTGACGAAAATGCAAGGTCATCCATTATCGTTCTTATGTCATTGGGGCTTCATGAATAAGCAAACCAAAGCCCTGGGACACAATAACAAGGATCTTGGCGATGAAAAAGTTTCATAATGGGTCATTTTACCCTTTAAACACATGCTCAAATTGACAGGTTTTCCCGAGTACAATGCATTCAGAGGCCATTTACTACACTAAAATGACTTTGATCTTTTAACCTATGTACAGATCTTGTAGACCACTTCAATACCTTTCCAAAACTGTCTTAATCATCACGCTAGGACACATGGCTACGAAGTTATGGCCATTTGAAGGAACATCCAACTACATCACTTGAGCTTTTCACCCGTCCCTATGGCCATGGTTGAAATTTTGACGAAAATGCAAGGTCATCCATTATCGTTCTTATGTCATTGGGGCTTCATGAATAAGCAAACCAAAGCCCTGGGACACAATAACAAGGATCTTGGCGATGAAAAAGTTTCATAATGGGTCATTTTACCCTTTAAACACATGCTCAAATTGACAGGGTTTCCTGAGTACAATGCATTCAGAGGCCATTTACTACACTAAAAGTGACTTTGATCTTTTAACCTATGTACAGATCTTGTAGACCACTTCAATACCTTTCCAAAACTGTCTTAATCATCACGCTAGGACACATGGCTACGAAGTTATGGCCATTTGAAGGAACATCCAACTACATCACTTGAGCTTTCTCACCCGTCCCTATGGCCATGGTTGAAATTTTGACGAAAATGCAAGGTCATCCATTATCGTTCTTATGTCATTGGGGCTTCATGAATAAGCAAACCAAAGCCCTGGGACACAATAACAAGGATCTTGGCGATGAAAAAGTTTCATAATGGGTCATTTTACCCTTTAAACACATGCTCAAATTGACAGGGTTTCCGAGTACAATGCATTCAGAGGCCATTTACTACACTAAAAGTGACTTTGATCTTTAAACCTATGTACAGATCTTGTAGACCACTTCAATACCTTTCCAAAACTGTCTTAATCATCACGCTAGGACACATGGCTACGAAGTTATGGCCATTTGAAGGAACATCCAACTACATCACTTGAGCTTTCTCACCCGTCCCTATGGCCATGGTTGAAATTTTGACGAAAATGCAAGGTCATCCATTATCGTTCTTATGTCATTGGGGCTTCATGAATAAGCAAACCAAAGCCCTGGGACACAATAACAAGGATCTTGGCGATGAAAAAGTTTCATAATGGGTCATTTTACCCTTTAAACACATGCTCAAATTGACAGGGTTTCCTGAGTACAATGCATTCAGAGGCCATTTACTACACTAAAAGTGACTTTGATCTTTAACCTATGTACAGATCTTGTAGACCACTTCAATACCTTTCCAAAACTGTCTTAATCATCACGCTAGGACACATGGCTACGAAGTTATGGCCATTTGAAGGAACATCCAACTACATCACTTGAGCTTTCTCACCCGTCCCTATGGCCATGGTTGAAATTTTGACGAAAATGCAAGGTCATCCATTATCGTTCTTATGTCATTGGGGCTTCATGAATAAGCAAACCAAAGCCCTGGGACACAATAACAAGGATCTTGGCGATGAAAAAGTTTCATAATGGGTCATTTTACCCTTTAAACACATGCTCAAATTGACAGGGTTTCCTGAGTACAATGCATTCAGAGGCCATTTACTACACTAAAAGTGACTTTGATCTTTTAACCTATGTACAGATCTTGTAGACCACTTCAATACCTTTCCAAAACTGTCTTAATCATCACGCTAGGACACATGGCTACGAAGTTATGGCCATTTGAAGGAACATCCAACTACATCACTTGAGCTTTTCACCCGTCCCTATGGCCATGGTTGAAATTTTGACGAAAATGCAAGGTCATCCATTATCGTTCTTATGTCATTGGGGCTTCATGAATAAGCAAACCAAAGCCCTGGGACACAATAACAAGGATCTTGGCGATGAAAAAGTTTCATAATGGGTCATTTTACCCTTTAAACACATGCTCAAATTGACAGGGTTTCCTGAGTACAATGCATTCAGAGGCCATTTACTACACTAAAAGTGACTTTGATCTTTTAACCTATGTACAGATCTTGTAGACCACTTCAATACCTTTCCAAAACTGTCTTAATCATCACGCTAGGACACATGGCTACGAAGTTATGGCCATTTGAAGGAACATCCAACTACATCACTTGAGCTTTTTCACCCGTCCCTATGGCCATGGTTGAAATTTTGACGAAAATGCAAGGTCATCCATTATCGTTCTTATGTCATTGGGGCTTCATGAATAAGCAAACCAAAGCCCTGGGACACAATAACAAGGATCTTGGCGATGAAAAAGTTTCATAATGGGTCATTTTACCCTTTAAACACATGCTCAAATTGACAGGGTTTCCCGAGTACAATGCATTCAGAGGCCATTTACTACACTAAAAGTGACTTTGATCTTTTAACCTATGTACAGATCTTGTAGACCACTTCAATACCTTTCCAAAACTGTCTTAATCATCACGCTAGGACACATGGCTACGAAGTTATGGCCATTTGAAGGAACATCCAACTACATCACTTGAGCTTTTCACCCGTCCCTATGGCCATGGTTGAAATTTTGACGAAAATGCAAGGTCATCCATTATCGTTCTTATGTCATTGGGGCTTCATGAATAAGCAAACCAAAGCCCTGGGACACAATAACAAGGATCTTGGCGATGAAAAAGTTTCATAATGGGTCATTTTACCCTTTAAACACATGCTCAAATTGACAGGGTTTCCCGAGTACAATGCATTCAGAGGCCATTTACTACACTAAAAGTGACTTTGATCTTTAAACCTATGTACAGATCTTGTAGACCACTTCAATACCTTTCCAAAACTGTCTTAATCATCACGCTAGGACACATGGCTACGAAGTTATGGCCATTTGAAGGAACATCCAACTACATCACTTGAGCTTTTCACCCGTCCCTATGGCCATGGTTGAAATTTTGACGAAAATGCAAGGTCATCCATTATCGTTCTTATGTCATTGGGGCTTCATGAATAAGCAAACCAAAGCCCTGGGACACAATAACAAGGATCTTGGCGATGAAAAAGTTTCATAATGGGTCATTTTACCCTTTAAACACATGCTCAAATTGACAGGGTTTCCGAGTACAATGCATTCAGAGGCCATTTACTACACTAAAAGTGACTTTGATCTTTTAACCTATGTACAGATCTTGTAGACCACTTCAATACCTTTCCAAAACTGTCTTAATCATCACGCTAGGACACATGGCTACGAAGTTATGGCCATTTGAAGGAACATCCAACTACATCACTTGAGCTTTCTCACCCGTCCCTATGGCCATGGTTGAAATTTTGACGAAAATGCAAGGTCATCCATTATCGTTCTTATGTCATTGGGGCTTCATGAATAAGCAAACCAAAGCCCTGGGACACAATAACAAGGATCTTGGCGATGAAAAAGTTTCATAATGGGTCATTTTACCCTTTAAACACATGCTCAAATTGACAGGGTTTCCTGAGTACAATGCATTCAGAGGCCATTTACTACACTAAAAGTGACTTTGATCTTTTAACCTATGTACAGATCTTGTAGACCACTTCAATACCTTTCCAAAACTGTCTTAATCATCACGCTAGGACACATGGCTACGAAGTTATGGCCATTTGAAGGAACATCCAACTACATCACTTGAGCTTTCTCACCCGTCCCTATGGCCATGGTTGAAATTTTGACGAAAATGCAAGGTCATCCATTATCGTTCTTATGTCATTGGGGCTTCATGAATAAGCAAACCAAAGCCCTGGGACACAATAACAAGGATCTTGGCGATGAAAAAGTTTCATAATGGGTCATTTACCCTTTAAACACATGCTCAAATTGACAGGGTTTCCCGAGTACAATGCATTCAGAGGCCATTTACTACACTAAAAGTGACTTTGATCTTTTAACCTATGTACAGATCTTGTAGACCACTTCAATACCTTTCCAAAACTGTCTTAATCATCACGCTAGGACACATGGCTACGAAGTTATGGCCATTTGAAGGAACATCCAACTACATCACTTGAGCTTTCTCACCCGTCCCTATGGCCATGGTTGAAATTTTGACGAAAATGCAAGGTCATCCATTATCGTTCTTATGTCATTGGGGCTTCATGAATAAGCAAACCAAAGCCCTGGGACACAATAACAAGGATCTTGGCGATGAAAAAGTTTCATAATGGGTCATTTTACCCTTTAAACACATGCTCAAATTGACAGGGTTTCCTGAGTACAATGCATTCAGAGGCCATTTACTACACTAAAAGTGACTTTGATCTTTTAACCTATGTACAGATCTTGTAGACCACTTCAATACCTTTCCAAAACTGTCTTAATCATCACGCTAGGACACATGGCTACGAAGTTATGGCCATTTGAAGGAACATCCAACTACATCACTTGAGCTTTCTCACCCGTCCCTATGGCCATGGTTGAAATTTTGACGAAAATGCAAGGTCATCCATTATCGTTCTTATGTCATTGGGGCTTCATGAATAAGCAAACCAAAGCCCTGGGACACAATAACAAGGATCTTGGCGATGAAAAAGTTTCATAATGGGTCATTTTACCCTTTAAACACATGCTCAAATTGACAGGGTTTCCTGAGTACAATGCATTCAGAGGCCATTTACTACACTAAAAGTGACTTTGATCTTTTAACCTATGTACAGATCTTGTAGACCACTTCAATACCTTTCCAAAACTGTCTTAATCATCACGCTAGGACACATGGCTACGAAGTTATGGCCATTTGAAGGAACATCCAACTACATCACTTGAGCTTTCTCACCCGTCCCTATGGCCATGGTTGAAATTTTGACGAAAATGCAAGGTCATCCATTATCGTTCTTATGTCATTGGGGCTTCATGAATAAGCAAACCAAAGCCCTGGGACACAATAACAAGGATCTTGGCGATGAAAAAGTTTCATAATGGGTCATTTTACCCTTTAAACACATGCTCAAATTGACAGGGTTTCCTGAGTACAATGCATTCAGAGGCCATTTACTACACTAAAAGTGACTTTGATCTTTTAACCTATGTACAGATCTTGTAGACCACTTCAATACCTTTCCAAAACTGTCTTAATCATCACGCTAGGACACATGGCTACGAAGTTATGGCCATTTGAAGGAACATCCAACTACATCACTTGAGCTTTCTCACCCGTCCCTATGGCCATGGTTGAAATTTTGACGAAAATGCAAGGTCATCCATTATCGTTCTTATGTCATTGGGGCTTCATGAATAAGCAAACCAAAGCCCTGGGACACAATAACAAGGATCTTGGCGATGAAAAAGTTTCATAATGGGTCATTTTACCCTTTAAACACATGCTCAAATTGACAGGGTTTCCTGAGTACAATGCATTCAGAGGCCATTTACTACACTAAAAGTGACTTTGATCTTTTAACCTATGTACAGATCTTGTAGACCACTTCAATACCTTTCCAAAACTGTCTTAATCATCACGCTAGGACACATGGCTACGAAGTTATGGCCATTTGAAGGAACATCCAACTACATCACTTGAGCTTTCTCACCCGTCCCTATGGCCATGGTTGAAATTTTGACGAAAATGCAAGGTCATCCATTATCGTTCTTATGTCATTGGGGCTTCATGAATAAGCAAACCAAAGCCCTGGGACACAATAACAAGGATCTTGGCGATGAAAAAGTTTCATAATGGGTCATTTTACCCTTTAAACACATGCTCAAATTGACAGGGTTTCCCGAGTACAATGCATTCAGAGGCCATTTACTACACTAAAAGTGACTTTGATCTTTTAACCTATGTACAGATCTTGTAGACCACTTCAATACCTTTCCAAAACTGTCTTAATCATCACGCTAGGACACATGGCTACGAAGTTATGGCCATTTGAAGGAACATCCAACTACATCACTTGAGCTTTTCACCCGTCCCTATGGCCATGGTTGAAATTTTGACGAAAATGCAAGGTCATCCATTATCGTTCTTATGTCATTGGGGCTTCATGAATAAGCAAACCAAAGCCCTGGGACACAATAACAAGGATCTTGGCGATGAAAAAGTTTCATAATGGGTCATTTTACCCTTTAAACACATGCTCAAATTGACAGGGTTTCCTGAGTACAATGCATTCAGAGGCCATTTACTACACTAAAAGTGACTTTGATCTTTTAACCTATGTACAGATCTTGTAGACCACTTCAATACCTTTCCAAAACTGTCTTAATCATCACGCTAGGACACATGGCTACGAAGTTATGGCCATTTGAAGGAACATCCAACTACATCACTTGAGCTTTCTCACCCGTCCCTATGGCCATGGTTGAAATTTTGACGAAAATGCAAGGTCATCCATTATCGTTCTTATGTCATTGGGGCTTCATGAATAAGCAAACCAAAGCCCTGGGACACAATAACAAGGATCTTGGCGATGAAAAAGTTTCATAATGGGTCATTTTACCCTTTAAACACATGCTCAAATTGACAGGGTTTCCGAGTACAATGCATTCAGAGGCCATTTACTACACTAAAAGTGACTTTGATCTTTTAACCTATGTACAGATCTTGTAGACCACTTCAATACCTTTCCAAAACTGTCTTAATCATCACGCTAGGACACATGGCTACGAAGTTATGGCCATTTGAAGGAACATCCAACTACATCACTTGAGCTTTCTCACCCGTCCCTATGGCCATGGTTGAAATTTTGACGAAAATGCAAGGTCATCCATTATCGTTCTTATGTCATTGGGGCTTCATGAATAAGCAAACCAAAGCCCTGGGACACAATAACAAGGATCTTGGCGATGAAAAAGTTTCATAATGGGTCATTTACCCTTTAAACACATGCTCAAATTGACAGGGTTTCCTGAGTACAATGCATTCAGAGGCCATTTACTACACTAAAAGTGACTTTGATCTTTTAACCTATGTACAGATCTTGTAGACCACTTCAATACCTTTCCAAAACTGTCTTAATCATCACGCTAGGACACATGGCTACGAAGTTATGGCCATTTGAAGGAACATCAACTACATCACTTGAGCTTTCTCACCCGTCCCTATGGCCATGGTTGAAATTTTGACGAAAATGCAAGGTCATCCATTATCGTTCTTATGTCATTGGGGCTTCATGAATAAGCAAACCAAAGCCCTGGGACACAATAACAAGGATCTTGGCGATGAAAAAGTTTCATAATGGGTCATTTTACCCTTTAAACACATGCTCAAATTGACAGGGTTTCCTGAGTACAATGCATTCAGAGGCCATTTACTACACTAAAAGTGACTTTGATCTTTTAACCTATGTACAGATCTTGTAGACCACTTCAATACCTTTCCAAAACTGTCTTAATCATCACGCTAGGACACATGGCTACGAAGTTATGGCCATTTGAAGGAACATCCAACTACATCACTTGAGCTTTCTCACCCGTCCCTATGGCCATGGTTGAAATTTTGACGAAAATGCAAGGTCATCCATTATCGTTCTTATGTCATTGGGGCTTCATGAATAAGCAAACCAAAGCCCTGGGACACAATAACAAGGATCTTGGCGATGAAAAAGTTTCATAATGGGTCATTTTACCCTTTAAACACATGCTCAAATTGACAGGGTTTCCCGAGTACAATGCATTCAGAGGCCATTTACTACACTAAAAGTGACTTTGATCTTTTAACCTATGTACAGATCTTGTAGACCACTTCAATACCTTTCCAAAACTGTCTTAATCATCACGCTAGGACACATGGCTACGAAGTTATGGCCATTTGAAGGAACATCCAACTACATCACTTGAGCTTTCTCACCCGTCCCTATGGCCATGGTTGAAATTTTGACGAAAATGCAAGGTCATCCATTATCGTTCTTATGTCATTGGGGCTTCATGAATAAGCAAACCAAAGCCCTGGGACACAATAACAAGGATCTTGGCGATGAAAAAGTTTCATAATGGGTCATTTTACCCTTTAAACACATGCTCAAATTGACAGGTTTTCCGAGTACAATGCATTCAGAGGCCATTTACTACACTAAAAGTGACTTTGATCTTTTAACCTATGTACAGATCTTGTAGACCACTTCAATACCTTTCCAAAACTGTCTTAATCATCACGCTAGGACACATGGCTACGAAGTTATGGCCATTTGAAGGAACATCCAACTACATCACTTGAGCTTTCTCACCCGTCCCTATGGCCATGGTTGAAATTTTGACGAAAATGCAAGGTCATCCATTATCGTTCTTATGTCATTGGGGCTTCATGAATAAGCAAACCAAAGCCCTGGGACACAATAACAAGGATCTTGGCGATGAAAAAGTTTCATAATGGGTCATTTTACCCTTTAAACACATGCTCAAATTGACAGGGTTTCCCGAGTACAATGCATTCAGAGGCCATTTACTACACTAAAAGTGACTTTGATCTTTTAACCTATGTACAGATCTTGTAGACCACTTCAATACCTTTCCAAAACTGTCTTAATCATCACGCTAGGACACATGGCTACGAAGTTATGGCCATTTGAAGGAACATCCAACTACATCACTTGAGCTTTCTCACCCGTCCCTATGGCCATGGTTGAAATTTTGACGAAAATGCAAGGTCATCCATTATCGTTCTTATGTCATTGGGGCTTCATGAATAAGCAAACCAAAGCCCTGGGACACAATAACAAGGATCTTGGCGATGAAAAAGTTTCATAATGGGTCATTTACCCTTTAAACACATGCTCAAATTGACAGGGTTTCCCGAGTACAATGCATTCAGAGGCCATTTACTACACTAAAAGTGACTTTGATCTTTTAACCTATGTACAGATCTTGTAGACCACTTCAATACCTTTCCAAAACTGTCTTAATCATCACGCTAGGACACATGGCTACGAAGTTATGGCCATTTGAAGGAACATCCAACTACATCACTTGAGCTTTCTCACCCGTCCCTATGGCCATGGTTGAAATTTTGACGAAAATGCAAGGTCATCCATTATCGTTCTTATGTCATTGGGGCTTCATGAATAAGCAAACCAAAGCCCTGGGACACAATAACAAGGATCTTGGCGATGAAAAAGTTTCATAATGGGTCATTTTACCCTTTAAACACATGCTCAAATTGACAGGGTTTCCTGAGTACAATGCATTCAGAGGCCATTTACTACACTAAAAGTGACTTTGATCTTTTAACCTATGTACAGATCTTGTAGACCACTTCAATACCTTTCCAAAACTGTCTTAATCATCACGCTAGGACACATGGCTACGAAGTTATGGCCATTTGAAGGAACATCCAACTACATCACTTGAGCTTTCTCACCCGTCCCTATGGCCATGGTTGAAATTTTGACGAAAATGCAAGGTCATCCATTATCGTTCTTATGTCATTGGGGCTTCATGAATAAGCAAACCAAAGCCCTGGGACACAATAACAAGGATCTTGGCGATGAAAAAGTTTCATAATGGGTCATTTACCCTTTAAACACATGCTCAAATTGACAGGGTTTCCTGAGTACAATGCATTCAGAGGCCATTTACTACACTAAAAGTGACTTTGATCTTTTAACCTATGTACAGATCTTGTAGACCACTTCAATACCTTTCCAAAACTGTCTTAATCATCACGCTAGGACACATGGCTACGAAGTTATGGCCATTTGAAGGAACATCCAACTACATCACTTGAGCTTTCTCACCCGTCCCTATGGCCATGGTTGAAATTTTGACGAAAATGCAAGGTCATCCATTATCGTTCTTATGTCATTGGGGCTTCATGAATAAGCAAACCAAAGCCCTGGGACACAATAACAAGGATCTTGGCGATGAAAAAGTTTCATAATACCCTTTAAACACATGCTCAAATTGACAGGGTTTCCTGAGTACAATGCATTCAGAGGCCATTTACTACACTAAAAGTGACTTTGATCTTTAACCTATGTACAGATCTTGTAGACCACTTCAATACCTTTCCAAAACTGTCTTAATCATCACGCTAGGACACATGGCTACGAAGTTATGGCCATTTGAAGGAACATCCAACTACATCACTTGAGCTTTCTCACCCGTCCCTATGGCCATGGTTGAAATTTTGACGAAAATGCAAGGTCATCCATTATCGTTCTTATGTCATTGGGGCTTCATGAATAAGCAAACCAAAGCCCTGGGACACAATAACAAGGATCTTGGCGATGAAAAAGTTTCATAATGGGTCATTTTACCCTTTAAACACATGCTCAAATTGACAGGGTTTCCTGAGTACAATGCATTCAGAGGCCATTTACTACACTAAAAGTGACTTTGATCTTTTAACCTATGTACAGATCTTGTAGACCACTTCAATACCTTTCCAAAACTGTCTTAATCATCACGCTAGGACACATGGCTACGAAGTTATGGCCATTTGAAGGAACATCCAACTACATCACTTGAGCTTTTCACCCGTCCCTATGGCCATGGTTGAAATTTTGACGAAAATGCAAGGTCATCCATTATCGTTCTTATGTCATTGGGGCTTCATGAATAAGCAAACCAAAGCCCTGGGACACAATAACAAGGATCTTGGCGATGAAAAAGTTTCATAATGGGTCATTTTACCCTTTAAACACATGCTCAAATTGACAGGGTTTCCCGAGTACAATGCATTCAGAGGCCATTTACTACACTAAAAGTGACTTTGATCTTTTAACCTATGTACAGATCTTGTAGACCACTTCAATACCTTTCCAAAACTGTCTTAATCATCACGCTAGGACACATGGCTACGAAGTTATGGCCATTTGAAGGAACATCCAACTACATCACTTGAGCTTTCTCACCCGTCCCTATGGCCATGGTTGAAATTTTGACGAAAATGCAAGGTCATCCATTATCGTTCTTATGTCATTGGGGCTTCATGAATAAGCAAACCAAAGCCCTGGGACACAATAACAAGGATCTTGGCGATGAAAAAGTTTCATAATGGGTCATTTACCCTTTAAACACATGCTCAAATTGACAGGGTTTCCCGAGTACAATGCATTCAGAGGCCATTTACTACACTAAAAGTGACTTTGATCTTTTAACCTATGTACAGATCTTGTAGACCACTTCAATACCTTTCCAAAACTGTCTTAATCATCACGCTAGGACACATGGCTACGAAGTTATGGCCATTTGAAGGAACATCCAACTACATCACTTGAGCTTTTCACCCGTCCCTATGGCCATGGTTGAAATTTTGACGAAAATGCAAGGTCATCCATTATCGTTCTTATGTCATTGGGGCTTCATGAATAAGCAAACCAAAGCCCTGGGACACAATAACAAGGATCTTGGCGATGAAAAAGTTTCATAATGGGTCATTTTACCCTTTAAACACATGCTCAAATTGACAGGGTTTCCTGAGTACAATGCATTCAGAGGCCATTTACTACACTAAAAGTGACTTTGATCTTTTAACCTATGTACAGATCTTGTAGACCACTTCAATACCTTTCCAAAACTGTCTTAATCATCACGCTAGGACACATGGCTACGAAGTTATGGCCATTTGAAGGAACATCCAACTACATCACTTGAGCTTTTCACCCGTCCCTATGGCCATGGTTGAAATTTTGACGAAAATGCAAGGTCATCCATTATCGTTCTTATGTCATTGGGGCTTCATGAATAAGCAAACCAAAGCCCTGGGACACAATAACAAGGATCTTGGCGATGAAAAAGTTTCATAATGGGTCATTTTACCCTTTAAACACATGCTCAAATTGACAGGTTTTCCTGAGTACAATGCATTCAGAGGCCATTTACTACACTAAAAGTGACTTTGATCTTTTAACCTATGTACAGATCTTGTAGACCACTTCAATACCTTTCCAAAACTGTCTTAATCATCACGCTAGGACACATGGCTACGAAGTTATGGCCATTTGAAGGAACATCCAACTACATCACTTGAGCTTTCTCACCCGTCCCTATGGCCATGGTTGAAATTTTGACGAAAATGCAAGGTCATCCATTATCGTTCTTATGTCATTGGGGCTTCATGAATAAGCAAACCAAAGCCCTGGGACACAATAACAAGGATCTTGGCGATGAAAAAGTTTCATAATGGGTCATTTTACCCTTTAAACACATGCTCAAATTGACAGGGTTTCCGAGTACAATGCATTCAGAGGCCATTTACTACACTAAAAGTGACTTTGATCTTTTAACCTATGTACAGATCTTGTAGACCACTTCAATACCTTTCCAAAACTGTCTTAATCATCACGCTAGGACACATGGCTACGAAGTTATGGCCATTTGAAGGAACATCCAACTACATCACTTGAGCTTTCTCACCCGTCCCTATGGCCATGGTTGAAATTTTGACGAAAATGCAAGGTCATCCATTATCGTTCTTATGTCATTGGGGCTTCATGAATAAGCAAACCAAAGCCCTGGGACACAATAACAAGGATCTTGGCGATGAAAAAGTTTCATAATGGGTCATTTTACCCTTTAAACACATGCTCAAATTGACAGGGTTTCCTGAGTACAATGCATTCAGAGGCCATTTACTACACTAAAAGTGACTTTGATCTTTTAACCTATGTACAGATCTTGTAGACCACTTCAATACCTTTCCAAAACTGTCTTAATCATCACGCTAGGACACATGGCTACGAAGTTATGGCCATTTGAAGGAACATCCAACTACATCACTTGAGCTTTCTCACCCGTCCCTATGGCCATGGTTGAAATTTTGACGAAAATGCAAGGTCATCCATTATCGTTCTTATGTCATTGGGGCTTCATGAATAAGCAAACCAAAGCCCTGGGACACAATAACAAGGATCTTGGCGATGAAAAAGTTTCATAATGGGTCATTTTACCCTTTAAACACATGCTCAAATTGACAGGGTTTCCTGAGTACAATGCATTCAGAGGCCATTTACTACACTAAAAGTGACTTTGATCTTTTAACCTATGTACAGATCTTGTAGACCACTTCAATACCTTTCCAAAACTGTCTTAATCATCACGCTAGGACACATGGCTACGAAGTTATGGCCATTTGAAGGAACATCCAACTACATCACTTGAGCTTTTTCACCCGTCCCTATGGCCATGGTTGAAATTTTGACGAAAATGCAAGGTCATCCATTATCGTTCTTATGTCATTGGGGCTTCATGAATAAGCAAACCAAAGCCCTGGGACACAATAACAAGGATCTTGGCGATGAAAAAGTTTCATAATGGGTCATTTTACCCTTTAAACACATGCTCAAATTGACAGGGTTTCCTGAGTACAATGCATTCAGAGGCCATTTACTACACTAAAAGTGACTTTGATCTTTTAACCTATGTACAGATCTTGTAGACCACTTCAATACCTTTCCAAAACTGTCTTAATCATCACGCTAGGACACATGGCTACGAAGTTATGGCCATTTGAAGGAACATCCAACTACATCACTTGAGCTTTCTCACCCGTCCCTATGGCCATGGTTGAAATTTTGACGAAAATGCAAGGTCATCCATTATCGTTCTTATGTCATTGGGGCTTCATGAATAAGCAAACCAAAGCCCTGGGACACAATAACAAGGATCTTGGCGATGAAAAAGTTTCATAATGGGTCATATTACCCTTTAAACACATGCTCAAATTGACAGGGTTCCCTGAGTACAATGCATTCAGAGGCCATTTACTACACTAAAAGTGGCTTTGATCTTTAAACCTATGTACAGATCTTGTAGACCACTTCAATACCTTTCCAAAACTGTCTTAATCATCACGCTAGGACACATGGCTACGAAGTTATGGCCATTTGAAGGAACATCCAACTACATCACTTGAGCTTTCTCACCCGTCCCTATGGCCATGGTTGAAATTTTGACGAAAATGCAAGGTCATCCATTATCGTTCTTATGTCATTGGGGCTTCATGAATAAGCAAACCAAAGCCCTGGGACACAATAACAAGGATCTTGGCGATGAAAAAGTTTCATAATGGGTCATTTTACCCTTTAAACACATGCTCAAATTGACAGGGTTTCCTGAGTACAATGCATTCAGAGGCCATTTACTACACTAAAAGTGACTTTGATCTTTTAACCTATGTACAGATCTTGTAGACCACTTCAATACCTTTCCAAAACTGTCTTAATCATCACGCTAGGACACATGGCTACGAAGTTATGGCCATTTGAAGGAACATCCAACTACATCACTTGAGCTTTCTCACCCGTCCCTATGGCCATGGTTGAAATTTTGACGAAAATGCAAGGTCATCCATTATCGTTCTTATGTCATTGGGGCTTCATGAATAAGCAAACCAAAGCCCTGGGACACAATAACAAGGATCTTGGCGATGAAAAAGTTTCATAATGGGTCATTTTACCCTTTAAACACATGCTCAAATTGACAGGGTTTCCTGAGTACAATGCATTCAGAGGCCATTTACTACACTAAAAGTGACTTTGATCTTTTAACCTATGTACAGATCTTGTAGACCACTTCAATACCTTTCCAAAACTGTCTTAATCATCACGCTAGGACACATGGCTACGAAGTTATGGCCATTTGAAGGAACATCCAACTACATCACTTGAGCTTTTTCACCCGTCCCTATGGCCATGGTTGAAATTTTGACGAAAATGCAAGGTCATCCATTATCGTTCTTATGTCATTGGGGCTTCATGAATAAGCAAACCAAAGCCCTGGGACACAATAACAAGGATCTTGGCGATGAAAAAGTTTCATAATGGGTCATTTTACCCTTTAAACACATGCTCAAATTGACAGGGTTTCCTGAGTACAATGCATTCAGAGGCCATTTACTACACTAAAAGTGACTTTGATCTTTAAACCTATGTACAGATCTTGTAGACCACTTCAATACCTTTCCAAAACTGTCTTAATCATCACGCTAGGACACATGGCTACGAAGTTATGGCCATTTGAAGGAACATCCAACTACATCACTTGAGCTTTCTCACCCGTCCCTATGGCCATGGTTGAAATTTTGACGAAAATGCAAGGTCATCCATTATCGTTCTTATGTCATTGGGGCTTCATGAATAAGCAAACCAAAGCCCTGGGACACAATAACAAGGATCTTGGCGATGAAAAAGTTTCATAATGGGTCATTTTACCCTTTAAACACATGCTCAAATTGACAGGGTTTCCTGAGTACAATGCATTCAGAGGCCATTTACTACACTAAAAGTGACTTTGATCTTTTAACCTATGTACAGATCTTGTAGACCACTTCAATACCTTTCCAAAACTGTCTTAATCATCACGCTAGGACACATGGCTACGAAGTTATGGCCATTTGAAGGAACATCCAACTACATCACTTGAGCTTTCTCACCCGTCCCTATGGCCATGGTTGAAATTTTGACGAAAATGCAAGGTCATCCATTATCGTTCTTATGTCATTGGGGCTTCATGAATAAGCAAACCAAAGCCCTGGGACACAATAACAAGGATCTTGGCGATGAAAAAGTTTCATAATGGGTCATTTTACCCTTTAAACACATGCTCAAATTGACAGGGTTTCCTGAGTACAATGCATTCAGAGGCCATTTACTACACTAAAAGTGACTTTGATCTTTTAACCTATGTACAGATCTTGTAGACCACTTCAATACCTTTCCAAAACTGTCTTAATCATCACGCTAGGACACATGGCTACGAAGTTATGGCCATTTGAAGGAACATCCAACTACATCACTTGAGCTTTCTCACCCGTCCCTATGGCCATGGTTGAAATTTTGACGAAAATGCAAGGTCATCCATTATCGTTCTTATGTCATTGGGGCTTCATGAATAAGCAAACCAAAGCCCTGGGACACAATAACAAGGATCTTGGCGATGAAAAAGTTTCATAATGGGTCATTTTACCCTTTAAACACATGCTCAAATTGACAGGGTTTCCTGAGTACAATGCATTCAGAGGCCATTTACTACACTAAAAGTGACTTTGATCTTTTAACCTATGTACAGATCTTGTAGACCACTTCAATACCTTTCCAAAACTGTCTTAATCATCACGCTAGGACACATGGCTACGAAGTTATGGCCATTTGAAGGAACATCCAACTACATCACTTGAGCTTTTTCACCCGTCCCTATGGCCATGGTTGAAATTTTGACGAAAATGCAAGGTCATCCATTATCGTTCTTATGTCATTGGGGCTTCATGAATAAGCAAACCAAAGCCCTGGGACACAATAACAAGGATCTTGGCGATGAAAAAGTTTCATAATGGGTCATTTTACCCTTTAAACACATGCTCAAATTGACAGGGTTTCCTGAGTACAATGCATTCAGAGGCCATTTACTACACTAAAAGTGACTTTGATCTTTTAACCTATGTACAGATCTTGTAGACCACTTCAATACCTTTCCAAAACTGTCTTAATCATCACGCTAGGACACATGGCTACGAAGTTATGGCCATTTGAAGGAACATCCAACTACATCACTTGAGCTTTCTCACCCGTCCCTATGGCCATGGTTGAAATTTTGACGAAAATGCAAGGTCATCCATTATCGTTCTTATGTCATTGGGGCTTCATGAATAAGCAAACCAAAGCCCTGGGACACAATAACAAGGATCTTGGCGATGAAAAAGTTTCATAATGGGTCATTTTACCCTTTAAACACATGCTCAAATTGACAGGGTTTCCTGAGTACAATGCATTCAGAGGCCATTTACTACACTAAAAGTGACTTTGATCTTTTAACCTATGTACAGATCTTGTAGACCACTTCAATACCTTTCCAAAACTGTCTTAATCATCACGCTAGGACACATGGCTACGAAGTTATGGCCATTTGAAGGAACATCCAACTACATCACTTGAGCTTTTTCACCCGTCCCTATGGCCATGGTTGAAATTTTGACGAAAATGCAAGGTCATCCATTATCGTTCTTATGTCATTGGGGCTTCATGAATAAGCAAACCAAAGCCCTGGGACACAATAACAAGGATCTTGGCGATGAAAAAGTTTCATAATGGGTCATTTTACCCTTTAAACACATGCTCAAATTGACAGGGTTTCCTGAGTACAATGCATTCAGAGGCCATTTACTACACTAAAAGTGACTTTGATCTTTAAACCTATGTACAGATCTTGTAGACCACTTCAATACCTTTCCAAAACTGTCTTAATCATCACGCTAGGACACATGGCTACGAAGTTATGGCCATTTGAAGGAACATCCAACTACATCACTTGAGCTTTTTCACCCGTCCCTATGGCCATGGTTGAAATTTTGACGAAAATGCAAGGTCATCCATTATCGTTCTTATGTCATTGGGGCTTCATGAATAAGCAAACCAAAGCCCTGGGACACAATAACAAGGATCTTGGCGATGAAAAAGTTTCATAATGGGTCATTTTACCCTTTAAACACATGCTCAAATTGACAGGGTTTCCTGAGTACAATGCATTCAGAGGCCATTTACTACACTAAAAGTGACTTTGATCTTTTAACCTATGTACAGATCTTGTAGACCACTTCAATACCTTTCCAAAACTGTCTTAATCATCACGCTAGGACACATGGCTACGAAGTTATGGCCATTTGAAGGAACATCCAACTACATCACTTGAGCTTTCTCACCCGTCCCTATGGCCATGGTTGAAATTTTGACGAAAATGCAAGGTCATCCATTATCGTTCTTATGTCATTGGGGCTTCATGAATAAGCAAACCAAAGCCCTGGGACACAATAACAAGGATCTTGGCGATGAAAAAGTTTCATAATGGGTCATTTTACCCTTTAAACACATGCTCAAATTGACAGGGTTTCCTGAGTACAATGCATTCAGAGGCCATTTACTACACTAAAAGTGACTTTGATCTTTTAACCTATGTACAGATCTTGTAGACCACTTCAATACCTTTCCAAAACTGTCTTAATCATCACGCTAGGACACATGGCTACGAAGTTATGGCCATTTGAAGGAACATCCAACTACATCACTTGAGCTTTTCACCCGTCCCTATGGCCATGGTTGAAATTTTGACGAAAATGCAAGGTCATCCATTATCGTTCTTATGTCATTGGGGCTTCATGAATAAGCAAACCAAAGCCCTGGGACACAATAACAAGGATCTTGGCGATGAAAAAGTTTCATAATGGGTCATTTTACCCTTTAAACACATGCTCAAATTGACAGGGTTTCCTGAGTACAATGCATTCAGAGGCCATTTACTACACTAAAAGTGACTTTGATCTTTTAACCTATGTACAGATCTTGTAGACCACTTCAATACCTTTCCAAAACTGTCTTAATCATCACGCTAGGACACATGGCTACGAAGTTATGGCCATTTGAAGGAACATCCAACTACATCACTTGAGCTTTTCACCCGTCCCTATGGCCATGGTTGAAATTTTGACGAAAATGCAAGGTCATCCATTATCGTTCTTATGTCATTGGGGCTTCATGAATAAGCAAACCAAAGCCCTGGGACACAATAACAAGGATCTTGGCGATGAAAAAGTTTCATAATGGGTCATTTTACCCTTTAAACACATGCTCAAATTGACAGGGTTTCCTGAGTACAATGCATTCAGAGGCCATTTACTACACTAAAAGTGACTTTGATCTTTTAACCTATGTACAGATCTTGTAGACCACTTCAATACCTTTCCAAAACTGTCTTAATCATCACGCTAGGACACATGGCTACGAAGTTATGGCCATTTGAAGGAACATCCAACTACATCACTTGAGCTTTTCACCCGTCCCTATGGCCATGGTTGAAATTTTGACGAAAATGCAAGGTCATCCATTATCGTTCTTATGTCATTGGGGCTTCATGAATAAGCAAACCAAAGCCCTGGGACACAATAACAAGGATCTTGGCGATGAAAAAGTTTCATAATGGGTCATTTTACCCTTTAAACACATGCTCAAATTGACAGGGTTTCCTGAGTACAATGCATTCAGAGGCCATTTACTACACTAAAAGTGACTTTGATCTTTAAACCTATGTACAGATCTTGTAGACCACTTCAATACCTTTCCAAAACTGTCTTAATCATCACGCTAGGACACATGGCTACGAAGTTATGGCCATTTGAAGGAACATCCAACTACATCACTTGAGCTTTTCACCCGTCCCTATGGCCATGGTTGAAATTTTGACGAAAATGCAAGGTCATCCATTATCGTTCTTATGTCATTGGGGCTTCATGAATAAGCAAACCAAAGCCCTGGGACACAATAACAAGGATCTTGGCGATGAAAAAGTTTCATAATGGGTCATTTTACCCTTTAAACACATGCTCAAATTGACAGGGTTTCCTGAGTACAATGCATTCAGAGGCCATTTACTACACTAAAAGTGACTTTGATCTTTTAACCTATGTACAGATCTTGTAGACCACTTCAATACCTTTCCAAAACTGTCTTAATCATCACGCTAGGACACATGGCTACGAAGTTATGGCCATTTGAAGGAACATCCAACTACATCACTTGAGCTTTTTCACCCGTCCCTATGGCCATGGTTGAAATTTTGACGAAAATGCAAGGTCATCCATTATCGTTCTTATGTCATTGGGGCTTCATGAATAAGCAAACCAAAGCCCTGGGACACAATAACAAGGATCTTGGCGATGAAAAAGTTTCATAATGGGTCATTTTACCCTTTAAACACATGCTCAAATTGACAGGGTTTCCTGAGTACAATGCATTCAGAGGCCATTTACTACACTAAAAGTGACTTTGATCTTTTAACCTATGTACAGATCTTGTAGACCACTTCAATACCTTTCCAAAACTGTCTTAATCATCACGCTAGGACACATGGCTACGAAGTTATGGCCATTTGAAGGAACATCCAACTACATCACTTGAGCTTTTTCACCCGTCCCTATGGCCATGGTTGAAATTTTGACGAAAATGCAAGGTCATCCATTATCGTTCTTATGTCATTGGGGCTTCATGAATAAGCAAACCAAAGCCCTGGGACACAATAACAAGGATCTTGGCGATGAAAAAGTTTCATAATGGGTCATTTTACCCTTTAAACACATGCTCAAATTGACAGGGTTTCCTGAGTACAATGCATTCAGAGGCCATTTACTACACTAAAAGTGACTTTGATCTTTAAACCTATGTACAGATCTTGTAGACCACTTCAATACCTTTCCAAAACTGTCTTAATCATCACGCTAGGACACATGGCTACGAAGTTATGGCCATTTGAAGGAACATCCAACTACATCACTTGAGCTTTTCACCCGTCCCTATGGCCATGGTTGAAATTTTGACGAAAATGCAAGGTCATCCATTATCGTTCTTATGTCATTGGGGCTTCATGAATAAGCAAACCAAAGCCCTGGGACACAATAACAAGGATCTTGGCGATGAAAAAGTTTCATAATGGGTCATTTTACCCTTTAAACACATGCTCAAATTGACAGGGTTTCCTGAGTACAATGCATTCAGAGGCCATTTACTACACTAAAAGTGACTTTGATCTTTTAACCTATGTACAGATCTTGTAGACCACTTCAATACCTTTCCAAAACTGTCTTAATCATCACGCTAGGACACATGGCTACGAAGTTATGGCCATTTGAAGGAACATCCAACTACATCACTTGAGCTTTCTCACCCGTCCCTATGGCCATGGTTGAAATTTTGACGAAAATGCAAGGTCATCCATTATCGTTCTTATGTCATTGGGGCTTCATGAATAAGCAAACCAAAGCCCTGGGACACAATAACAAGGATCTTGGCGATGAAAAAGTTTCATAATGGGTCATTTACCCTTTAAACACATGCTCAAATTGACAGGGTTTCCTGAGTACAATGCATTCAGAGGCCATTTACTACACTAAAAGTGACTTTGATCTTTTAACCTATGTACAGATCTTGTAGACCACTTCAATACCTTTCCAAAACTGTCTTAATCATCACGCTAGGACACATGGCTACGAAGTTATGGCCATTTGAAGGAACATCCAACTACATCACTTGAGCTTTTCACCCGTCCCTATGGCCATGGTTGAAATTTTGACGAAAATGCAAGGTCATCCATTATCGTTCTTATGTCATTGGGGCTTCATGAATAAGCAAACCAAAGCCCTGGGACACAATAACAAGGATCTTGGCGATGAAAAAGTTTCATAATGGGTCATTTTACCCTTTAAACACATGCTCAAATTGACAGGGTTTCCTGAGTACAATGCATTCAGAGGCCATTTACTACACTAAAAGTGACTTTGATCTTTTAACCTATGTACAGATCTTGTAGACCACTTCAATACCTTTCCAAAACTGTCTTAATCATCACGCTAGGACACATGGCTACGAAGTTATGGCCATTTGAAGGAACATCCAACTACATCACTTGAGCTTTCTCACCCGTCCCTATGGCCATGGTTGAAATTTTGACGAAAATGCAAGGTCATCCATTATCGTTCTTATGTCATTGGGGCTTCATGAATAAGCAAACCAAAGCCCTGGGACACAATAACAAGGATCTTGGCGATGAAAAGTTTCATAATGGGTCATTTTACCCTTTAAACACATGCTCAAATTGACAGGGTTTCCTGAGTACAATGCATTCAGAGGCCATTTACTACACTAAAAGTGACTTTGATCTTTAAACCTATGTACAGATCTTGTAGACCACTTCAATACCTTTCCAAAACTGTCTTAATCATCACGCTAGGACACATGGCTACGAAGTTATGGCCATTTGAAGGAACATCCAACTACATCACTTGAGCTTTTTCACCCGTCCCTATGGCCATGGTTGAAATTTTGACGAAAATGCAAGGTCATCCATTATCGTTCTTATGTCATTGGGGCTTCATGAATAAGCAAACCAAAGCCCTGGGACACAATAACAAGGATCTTGGCGATGAAAAAGTTTCATAATGGGTCATTTTACCCTTTAAACACATGCTCAAATTGACAGGGTTTCCTGAGTACAATGCATTCAGAGGCCATTTACTACACTAAAAGTGACTTTGATCTTTAAACCTATGTACAGATCTTGTAGACCACTTCAATACCTTTCCAAAACTGTCTTAATCATCACGCTAGGACACATGGCTACGAAGTTATGGCCATTTGAAGGAACATCCAACTACATCACTTGAGCTTTCTCACCCGTCCCTATGGCCATGGTTGAAATTTTGACGAAAATGCAAGGTCATCCATTATCGTTCTTATGTCATTGGGGCTTCATGAATAAGCAAACCAAAGCCCTGGGACACAATAACAAGGATCTTGGCGATGAAAAAGTTTCATAATGGGTCATTTTACCCTTTAAACACATGCTCAAATTGACAGGGTTTCCTGAGTACAATGCATTCAGAGGCCATTTACTACACTAAAAGTGACTTTGATCTTTTAACCTATGTACAGATCTTGTAGACCACTTCAATACCTTTCCAAAACTGTCTTAATCATCACGCTAGGACACATGGCTACGAAGTTATGGCCATTTGAAGGAACATCCAACTACATCACTTGAGCTTTCTCACCCGTCCCTATGGCCATGGTTGAAATTTTGACGAAAATGCAAGGTCATCCATTATC
This sequence comes from Anopheles arabiensis, assembly GCF_016920715.1. Lineage (NCBI taxonomy): Eukaryota > Metazoa > Arthropoda > Insecta > Diptera > Culicidae > Anopheles > Anopheles arabiensis. The sequence goes on along the minus strand of NW_024412129.1, from coordinate 400,475 downwards.
GTTCTTATGTCATTGGGGCTTCATGAATAAGCAAACCAAAGCCCTGGGACACAATAACAAGGATCTTGGCGATGAAAAAGTTTCATAATGGGTCATTTTACCCTTTAAACACATGCTCAAATTGACAGGGTTTCCTGAGTACAATGCATTCAGAGGCCATTTACTACACTAAAAGTGACTTTGATCTTTTAACCTATGTACAGATCTTGTAGACCACTTCAATACCTTTCCAAAACTGTCTTAATCATCACGCTAGGACACATGGCTACGAAGTTATGGCCATTTGAAGGAACATCCAACTACATCACTTGAGCTTTCTCACCCGTCCCTATGGCCATGGTTGAAATTTTGACGAAAATGCAAGGTCATCCATTATCGTTCTTATGTCATTGGGGCTTCATGAATAAGCAAACCAAAGCCCTGGGACACAATAACAAGGATCTTGGCGATGAAAAAGTTTCATAATGGGTCATTTTACCCTTTAAACACATGCTCAAATTGACAGGGTTTCCTGAGTACAATGCATTCAGAGGCCATTTACTACACTAAAAGTGACTTTGATCTTTTAACCTATGTACAGATCTTGTAGACCACTTCAATACCTTTCCAAAACTGTCTTAATCATCACGCTAGGACACATGGCTACGAAGTTATGGCCATTTGAAGGAACATCCAACTACATCACTTGAGCTTTCTCACCCGTCCCTATGGCCATGGTTGAAATTTTGACGAAAATGCAAGGTCATCCATTATCGTTCTTATGTCATTGGGGCTTCATGAATAAGCAAACCAAAGCCCTGGGACACAATAACAAGGATCTTGGCGATGAAAAAGTTTCATAATGGGTCATTTTACCCTTTAAACACATGCTCAAATTGACAGGGTTTCCTGAGTACAATGCATTCAGAGGCCATTTACTACACTAAAAGTGACTTTGATCTTTTAACCTATGTACAGATCTTGTAGACCACTTCAATACCTTTCCAAAACTGTCTTAATCATCACGCTAGGACACATGGCTACGAAGTTATGGCCATTTGAAGGAACATCCAACTACATCACTTGAGCTTTTCACCCGTCCCTATGGCCATGGTTGAAATTTTGACGAAAATGCAAGGTCATCCATTATCGTTCTTATGTCATTGGGGCTTCATGAATAAGCAAACCAAAGCCCTGGGACACAATAACAAGGATCTTGGCGATGAAAAAGTTTCATAATGGGTCATTTTACCCTTTAAACACATGCTCAAATTGACAGGGTTTCCTGAGTACAATGCATTCAGAGGCCATTTACTACACTAAAAGTGACTTTGATCTTTTAACCTATGTACAGATCTTGTAGACCACTTCAATACCTTTCCAAAACTGTCTTAATCATCACGCTAGGACACATGGCTACGAAGTTATGGCCATTTGAAGGAACATCCAACTACATCACTTGAGCTTTCTCACCCGTCCCTATGGCCATGGTTGAAATTTTGACGAAAATGCAAGGTCATCCATTATCGTTCTTATGTCATTGGGGCTTCATGAATAAGCAAACCAAAGCCCTGGGACACAATAACAAGGATCTTGGCGATGAAAAAGTTTCATAATGGGTCATTTTACCCTTTAAACACATGCTCAAATTGACAGGGTTTCCTGAGTACAATGCATTCAGAGGCCATTTACTACACTAAAAGTGACTTTGATCTTTTAACCTATGTACAGATCTTGTAGACCACTTCAATACCTTTCCAAAACTGTCTTAATCATCACGCTAGGACACATGGCTACGAAGTTATGGCCATTTGAAGGAACATCCAACTACATCACTTGAGCTTTTTCACCCGTCCCTATGGCCATGGTTGAAATTTTGACGAAAATGCAAGGTCATCCATTATCGTTCTTATGTCATTGGGGCTTCATGAATAAGCAAACCAAAGCCCTGGGACACAATAACAAGGATCTTGGCGATGAAAAAGTTTCATAATGGGTCATTTTACCCTTTAAACACATGCTCAAATTGACAGGGTTTCCTGAGTACAATGCATTCAGAGGCCATTTACTACACTAAAAGTGACTTTGATCTTTAAACCTATGTACAGATCTTGTAGACCACTTCAATACCTTTCCAAAACTGTCTTAATCATCACGCTAGGACACATGGCTACGAAGTTATGGCCATTTGAAGGAACATCCAACTACATCACTTGAGCTTTTCACCCGTCCCTATGGCCATGGTTGAAATTTTGACGAAAATGCAAGGTCATCCATTATCGTTCTTATGTCATTGGGGCTTCATGAATAAGCAAACCAAAGCCCTGGGACACAATAACAAGGATCTTGGCGATGAAAAAGTTTCATAATGGGTCATTTTACCCTTTAAACACATGCTCAAATTGACAGGGTTTCCTGAGTACAATGCATTCAGAGGCCATTTACTACACTAAAAGTGACTTTGATCTTTTAACCTATGTACAGATCTTGTAGACCACTTCAATACCTTTCCAAAACTGTCTTAATCATCACGCTAGGACACATGGCTACGAAGTTATGGCCATTTGAAGGAACATCCAACTACATCACTTGAGCTTTTCACCCGTCCCTATGGCCATGGTTGAAATTTTGACGAAAATGCAAGGTCATCCATTATCGTTCTTATGTCATTGGGGCTTCATGAATAAGCAAACCAAAGCCCTGGGACACAATAACAAGGATCTTGGCGATGAAAAAGTTTCATAATGGGTCATTTTACCCTTTAAACACATGCTCAAATTGACAGGGTTTCCTGAGTACAATGCATTCAGAGGCCATTTACTACACTAAAAGTGACTTTGATCTTTTAACCTATGTACAGATCTTGTAGACCACTTCAATACCTTTCCAAAACTGTCTTAATCATCACGCTAGGACACATGGCTACGAAGTTATGGCCATTTGAAGGAACATCCAACTACATCACTTGAGCTTTCTCACCCGTCCCTATGGCCATGGTTGAAATTTTGACGAAAATGCAAGGTCATCCATTATCGTTCTTATGTCATTGGGGCTTCATGAATAAGCAAACCAAAGCCCTGGGACACAATAACAAGGATCTTGGCGATGAAAAAGTTTCATAATGGGTCATTTTACCCTTTAAACACATGCTCAAATTGACAGGGTTTCCTGAGTACAATGCATTCAGAGGCCATTTACTACACTAAAAGTGACTTTGATCTTTTAACCTATGTACAGATCTTGTAGACCACTTCAATACCTTTCCAAAACTGTCTTAATCATCACGCTAGGACACATGGCTACGAAGTTATGGCCATTTGAAGGAACATCCAACTACATCACTTGAGCTTTTCACCCGTCCCTATGGCCATGGTTGAAATTTTGACGAAAATGCAAGGTCATCCATTATCGTTCTTATGTCATTGGGGCTTCATGAATAAGCAAACCAAAGCCCTGGGACACAATAACAAGGATCTTGGCGATGAAAAAGTTTCATAATGGGTCATTTTACCCTTTAAACACATGCTCAAATTGACAGGGTTTCCTGAGTACAATGCATTCAGAGGCCATTTACTACACTAAAAGTGACTTTGATCTTTTAACCTATGTACAGATCTTGTAGACCACTTCAATACCTTTCCAAAACTGTCTTAATCATCACGCTAGGACACATGGCTACGAAGTTATGGCCATTTGAAGGAACATCCAACTACATCACTTGAGCTTTTTCACCCGTCCCTATGGCCATGGTTGAAATTTTGACGAAAATGCAAGGTCATCCATTATCGTTCTTATGTCATTGGGGCTTCATGAATAAGCAAACCAAAGCCCTGGGACACAATAACAAGGATCTTGGCGATGAAAAAGTTTCATAATGGGTCATTTTACCCTTTAAACACATGCTCAAATTGACAGGGTTTCCTGAGTACAATGCATTCAGAGGCCATTTACTACACTAAAAGTGACTTTGATCTTTAACCTATGTACAGATCTTGTAGACCACTTCAATACCTTTCCAAAACTGTCTTAATCATCACGCTAGGACACATGGCTACGAAGTTATGGCCATTTGAAGGAACATCCAACTACATCACTTGAGCTTTTCACCCGTCCCTATGGCCATGGTTGAAATTTTGACGAAAATGCAAGGTCATCCATTATCGTTCTTATGTCATTGGGGCTTCATGAATAAGCAAACCAAAGCCCTGGGACACAATAACAAGGATCTTGGCGATGAAAAAGTTTCATAATGGGTCATTTTACCCTTTAAACACATGCTCAAATTGACAGGGTTTCCTGAGTACAATGCATTCAGAGGCCATTTACTACACTAAAAGTGACTTTGATCTTTTAACCTATGTACAGATCTTGTAGACCACTTCAATACCTTTCCAAAACTGTCTTAATCATCACGCTAGGACACATGGCTACGAAGTTATGGCCATTTGAAGGAACATCCAACTACATCACTTGAGCTTTTCACCCGTCCCTATGGCCATGGTTGAAATTTTGACGAAAATGCAAGGTCATCCATTATCGTTCTTATGTCATTGGGGCTTCATGAATAAGCAAACCAAAGCCCTGGGACACAATAACAAGGATCTTGGCGATGAAAAAGTTTCATAATGGGTCATTTTACCCTTTAAACACATGCTCAAATTGACAGGGTTTCCTGAGTACAATGCATTCAGAGGCCATTTACTACACTAAAAGTGACTTTGATCTTTTAACCTATGTACAGATCTTGTAGACCACTTCAATACCTTTCCAAAACTGTCTTAATCATCACGCTAGGACACATGGCTACGAAGTTATGGCCATTTGAAGGAACATCCAACTACATCACTTGAGCTTTTTCACCCGTCCCTATGGCCATGGTTGAAATTTTGACGAAAATGCAAGGTCATCCATTATCGTTCTTATGTCATTGGGGCTTCATGAATAAGCAAACCAAAGCCCTGGGACACAATAACAAGGATCTTGGCGATGAAAAAGTTTCATAATGGGTCATTTTACCCTTTAAACACATGCTCAAATTGACAGGGTTTCCTGAGTACAATGCATTCAGAGGCCATTTACTACACTAAAAGTGACTTTGATCTTTTAACCTATGTACAGATCTTGTAGACCACTTCAATACCTTTCCAAAACTGTCTTAATCATCACGCTAGGACACATGGCTACGAAGTTATGGCCATTTGAAGGAACATCCAACTACATCACTTGAGCTTTTCACCCGTCCCTATGGCCATGGTTGAAATTTTGACGAAAATGCAAGGTCATCCATTATCGTTCTTATGTCATTGGGGCTTCATGAATAAGCAAACCAAAGCCCTGGGACACAATAACAAGGATCTTGGCGATGAAAAAGTTTCATAATGGGTCATTTTACCCTTTAAACACATGCTCAAATTGACAGGGTTTCCTGAGTACAATGCATTCAGAGGCCATTTACTACACTAAAAGTGACTTTGATCTTTTAACCTATGTACAGATCTTGTAGACCACTTCAATACCTTTCCAAAACTGTCTTAATCATCACGCTAGGACACATGGCTACGAAGTTATGGCCATTTGAAGGAACATCCAACTACATCACTTGAGCTTTTCACCCGTCCCTATGGCCATGGTTGAAATTTTGACGAAAATGCAAGGTCATCCATTATCGTTCTTATGTCATTGGGGCTTCATGAATAAGCAAACCAAAGCCCTGGGACACAATAACAAGGATCTTGGCGATGAAAAAGTTTCATAATGGGTCATTTTACCCTTTAAACACATGCTCAAATTGACAGGGTTTCCTGAGTACAATGCATTCAGAGGCCATTTACTACACTAAAAGTGACTTTGATCTTTTAACCTATGTACAGATCTTGTAGACCACTTCAATACCTTTCCAAAACTGTCTTAATCATCACGCTAGGACACATGGCTACGAAGTTATGGCCATTTGAAGGAACATCCAACTACATCACTTGAGCTTTTTCACCCGTCCCTATGGCCATGGTTGAAATTTTGACGAAAATGCAAGGTCATCCATTATCGTTCTTATGTCATTGGGGCTTCATGAATAAGCAAACCAAAGCCCTGGGACACAATAACAAGGATCTTGGCGATGAAAAAGTTTCATAATGGGTCATTTTACCCTTTAAACACATGCTCAAATTGACAGGGTTTCCTGAGTACAATGCATTCAGAGGCCATTTACTACACTAAAAGTGACTTTGATCTTTTAACCTATGTACAGATCTTGTAGACCACTTCAATACCTTTCCAAAACTGTCTTAATCATCACGCTAGGACACATGGCTACGAAGTTATGGCCATTTGAAGGAACATCCAACTACATCACTTGAGCTTTTTCACCCGTCCCTATGGCCATGGTTGAAATTTTGACGAAAATGCAAGGTCATCCATTATCGTTCTTATGTCATTGGGGCTTCATGAATAAGCAAACCAAAGCCCTGGGACACAATAACAAGGATCTTGGCGATGAAAAAGTTTCATAATGGGTCATTTTACCCTTTAAACACATGCTCAAATTGACAGGGTTTCCTGAGTACAATGCATTCAGAGGCCATTTACTACACTAAAAGTGACTTTGATCTTTTAACCTATGTACAGATCTTGTAGACCACTTCAATACCTTTCCAAAACTGTCTTAATCATCACGCTAGGACACATGGCTACGAAGTTATGGCCATTTGAAGGAACATCCAACTACATCACTTGAGCTTTTCACCCGTCCCTATGGCCATGGTTGAAATTTTGACGAAAATGCAAGGTCATCCATTATCGTTCTTATGTCATTGGGGCTTCATGAATAAGCAAACCAAAGCCCTGGGACACAATAACAAGGATCTTGGCGATGAAAAAGTTTCATAATGGGTCATTTTACCCTTTAAACACATGCTCAAATTGACAGGGTTTCCTGAGTACAATGCATTCAGAGGCCATTTACTACACTAAAAGTGACTTTGATCTTTTAACCTATGTACAGATCTTGTAGACCACTTCAATACCTTTCCAAAACTGTCTTAATCATCACGCTAGGACACATGGCTACGAAGTTATGGCCATTTGAAGGAACATCCAACTACATCACTTGAGCTTTTCACCCGTCCCTATGGCCATGGTTGAAATTTTGACGAAAATGCAAGGTCATCCATTATCGTTCTTATGTCATTGGGGCTTCATGAATAAGCAAACCAAAGCCCTGGGACACAATAACAAGGATCTTGGCGATGAAAAAGTTTCATAATGGGTCATTTTACCCTTTAAACACATGCTCAAATTGACAGGGTTTCCTGAGTACAATGCATTCAGAGGCCATTTACTACACTAAAAGTGACTTTGATCTTTTAACCTATGTACAGATCTTGTAGACCACTTCAATACCTTTCCAAAACTGTCTTAATCATCACGCTAGGACACATGGCTACGAAGTTATGGCCATTTGAAGGAACATCCAACTACATCACTTGAGCTTTTCACCCGTCCCTATGGCCATGGTTGAAATTTTGACGAAAATGCAAGGTCATCCATTATCGTTCTTATGTCATTGGGGCTTCATGAATAAGCAAACCAAAGCCCTGGGACACAATAACAAGGATCTTGGCGATGAAAAAGTTTCATAATGGGTCATTTTACCCTTTAAACACATGCTCAAATTGACAGGGTTTCCTGAGTACAATGCATTCAGAGGCCATTTACTACACTAAAAGTGACTTTGATCTTTTAACCTATGTACAGATCTTGTAGACCACTTCAATACCTTTCCAAAACTGTCTTAATCATCACGCTAGGACACATGGCTACGAAGTTATGGCCATTTGAAGGAACATCCAACTACATCACTTGAGCTTTTCACCCGTCCCTATGGCCATGGTTGAAATTTTGACGAAAATGCAAGGTCATCCATTATCGTTCTTATGTCATTGGGGCTTCATGAATAAGCAAACCAAAGCCCTGGGACACAATAACAAGGATCTTGGCGATGAAAAAGTTTCATAATGGGTCATTTTACCCTTTAAACACATGCTCAAATTGACAGGGTTTCCTGAGTACAATGCATTCAGAGGCCATTTACTACACTAAAAGTGACTTTGATCTTTTAACCTATGTACAGATCTTGTAGACCACTTCAATACCTTTCCAAAACTGTCTTAATCATCACGCTAGGACACATGGCTACGAAGTTATGGCCATTTGAAGGAACATCCAACTACATCACTTGAGCTTTTCACCCGTCCCTATGGCCATGGTTGAAATTTTGACGAAAATGCAAGGTCATCCATTATCGTTCTTATGTCATTGGGGCTTCATGAATAAGCAAACCAAAGCCCTGGGACACAATAACAAGGATCTTGGCGATGAAAAAGTTTCATAATGGGTCATTTTACCCTTTAAACACATGCTCAAATTGACAGGGTTTCCTGAGTACAATGCATTCAGAGGCCATTTACTACACTAAAAGTGACTTTGATCTTTTAACCTATGTACAGATCTTGTAGACCACTTCAATACCTTTCCAAAACTGTCTTAATCATCACGCTAGGACACATGGCTACGAAGTTATGGCCATTTGAAGGAACATCCAACTACATCACTTGAGCTTTTCACCCGTCCCTATGGCCATGGTTGAAATTTTGACGAAAATGCAAGGTCATCCATTATCGTTCTTATGTCATTGGGGCTTCATGAATAAGCAAACCAAAGCCCTGGGACACAATAACAAGGATCTTGGCGATGAAAAAGTTTCATAATGGGTCATTTTACCCTTTAAACACATGCTCAAATTGACAGGGTTTCCTGAGTACAATGCATTCAGAGGCCATTTACTACACTAAAAGTGACTTTGATCTTTTAACCTATGTACAGATCTTGTAGACCACTTCAATACCTTTCCAAAACTGTCTTAATCATCACGCTAGGACACATGGCTACGAAGTTATGGCCATTTGAAGGAACATCCAACTACATCACTTGAGCTTTCTCACCCGTCCCTATGGCCATGGTTGAAATTTTGACGAAAATGCAAGGTCATCCATTATCGTTCTTATGTCATTGGGGCTTCATGAATAAGCAAACCAAAGCCCTGGGACACAATAACAAGGATCTTGGCGATGAAAAAGTTTCATAATGGGTCATTTTACCCTTTAAACACATGCTCAAATTGACAGGGTTTCCTGAGTACAATGCATTCAGAGGCCATTTACTACACTAAAAGTGACTTTGATCTTTTAACCTATGTACAGATCTTGTAGACCACTTCAATACCTTTCCAAAACTGTCTTAATCATCACGCTAGGACACATGGCTACGAAGTTATGGCCATTTGAAGGAACATCCAACTACATCACTTGAGCTTTTTCACCCGTCCCTATGGCCATGGTTGAAATTTTGACGAAAATGCAAGGTCATCCATTATCGTTCTTATGTCATTGGGGCTTCATGAATAAGCAAACCAAAGCCCTGGGACACAATAACAAGGATCTTGGCGATGAAAAAGTTTCATAATGGGTCATTTTACCCTTTAAACACATGCTCAAATTGACAGGGTTTCCTGAGTACAATGCATTCAGAGGCCATTTACTACACTAAAAGTGACTTTGATCTTTTAACCTATGTACAGATCTTGTAGACCACTTCAATACCTTTCCAAAACTGTCTTAATCATCACGCTAGGACACATGGCTACGAAGTTATGGCCATTTGAAGGAACATCCAACTACATCACTTGAGCTTTCTCACCCGTCCCTATGGCCATGGTTGAAATTTTGACGAAAATGCAAGGTCATCCATTATCGTTCTTATGTCATTGGGGCTTCATGAATAAGCAAACCAAAGCCCTGGGACACAATAACAAGGATCTTGGCGATGAAAAAGTTTCATAATGGGTCATTTTACCCTTTAAACACATGCTCAAATTGACAGGGTTTCCTGAGTACAATGCATTCAGAGGCCATTTACTACACTAAAAGTGACTTTGATCTTTTAACCTATGTACAGATCTTGTAGACCACTTCAATACCTTTCCAAAACTGTCTTAATCATCACGCTAGGACACATGGCTACGAAGTTATGGCCATTTGAAGGAACATCCAACTACATCACTTGAGCTTTTCACCCGTCCCTATGGCCATGGTTGAAATTTTGACGAAAATGCAAGGTCATCCATTATCGTTCTTATGTCATTGGGGCTTCATGAATAAGCAAACCAAAGCCCTGGGACACAATAACAAGGATCTTGGCGATGAAAAAGTTTCATAATGGGTCATTTTACCCTTTAAACACATGCTCAAATTGACAGGGTTTCCTGAGTACAATGCATTCAGAGGCCATTTACTACACTAAAAGTGACTTTGATCTTTTAACCTATGTACAGATCTTGTAGACCACTTCAATACCTTTCCAAAACTGTCTTAATCATCACGCTAGGACACATGGCTACGAAGTTATGGCCATTTGAAGGAACATCCAACTACATCACTTGAGCTTTCTCACCCGTCCCTATGGCCATGGTTGAAATTTTGACGAAAATGCAAGGTCATCCATTATCGTTCTTATGTCATTGGGGCTTCATGAATAAGCAAACCAAAGCCCTGGGACACAATAACAAGGATCTTGGCGATGAAAAAGTTTCATAATGGGTCATTTTACCCTTTAAACACATGCTCAAATTGACAGGGTTTCCTGAGTACAATGCATTCAGAGGCCATTTACTACACTAAAAGTGACTTTGATCTTTTAACCTATGTACAGATCTTGTAGACCACTTCAATACCTTTCCAAAACTGTCTTAATCATCACGCTAGGACACATGGCTACGAAGTTATGGCCATTTGAAGGAACATCCAACTACATCACTTGAGCTTTTCACCCGTCCCTATGGCCATGGTTGAAATTTTGACGAAAATGCAAGGTCATCCATTATCGTTCTTATGTCATTGGGGCTTCATGAATAAGCAAACCAAAGCCCTGGGACACAATAACAAGGATCTTGGCGATGAAAAAGTTTCATAATGGGTCATTTTACCCTTTAAACACATGCTCAAATTGACAGGGTTTCCTGAGTACAATGCATTCAGAGGCCATTTACTACACTAAAAGTGACTTTGATCTTTTAACCTATGTACAGATCTTGTAGACCACTTCAATACCTTTCCAAAACTGTCTTAATCATCACGCTAGGACACATGGCTACGAAGTTATGGCCATTTGAAGGAACATCCAACTACATCACTTGAGCTTTCTCACCCGTCCCTATGGCCATGGTTGAAATTTTGACGAAAATGCAAGGTCATCCATTATCGTTCTTATGTCATTGGGGCTTCATGAATAAGCAAACCAAAGCCCTGGGACACAATAACAAGGATCTTGGCGATGAAAAAGTTTCATAATGGGTCATTTTACCCTTTAAACACATGCTCAAATTGACAGGGTTTCCTGAGTACAATGCATTCAGAGGCCATTTACTACACTAAAAGTGACTTTGATCTTTTAACCTATGTACAGATCTTGTAGACCACTTCAATACCTTTCCAAAACTGTCTTAATCATCACGCTAGGACACATGGCTACGAAGTTATGGCCATTTGAAGGAACATCCAACTACATCACTTGAGCTTTTCACCCGTCCCTATGGCCATGGTTGAAATTTTGACGAAAATGCAAGGTCATCCATTATCGTTCTTATGTCATTGGGGCTTCATGAATAAGCAAACCAAAGCCCTGGGACACAATAACAAGGATCTTGGCGATGAAAAAGTTTCATAATGGGTCATTTTACCCTTTAAACACATGCTCAAATTGACAGGGTTTCCTGAGTACAATGCATTCAGAGGCCATTTACTACACTAAAAGTGACTTTGATCTTTTAACCTATGTACAGATCTTGTAGACCACTTCAATACCTTTCCAAAACTGTCTTAATCATCACGCTAGGACACATGGCTACGAAGTTATGGCCATTTGAAGGAACATCCAACTACATCACTTGAGCTTTTCACCCGTCCCTATGGCCATGGTTGAAATTTTGACGAAAATGCAAGGTCATCCATTATCGTTCTTATGTCATTGGGGCTTCATGAATAAGCAAACCAAAGCCCTGGGACACAATAACAAGGATCTTGGCGATGAAAAAGTTTCATAATGGGTCATTTTACCCTTTAAACACATGCTCAAATTGACAGGGTTTCCTGAGTACAATGCATTCAGAGGCCATTTACTACACTAAAAGTGACTTTGATCTTTTAACCTATGTACAGATCTTGTAGACCACTTCAATACCTTTCCAAAACTGTCTTAATCATCACGCTAGGACACATGGCTACGAAGTTATGGCCATTTGAAGGAACATCCAACTACATCACTTGAGCTTTTCACCCGTCCCTATGGCCATGGTTGAAATTTTGACGAAAATGCAAGGTCATCCATTATCGTTCTTATGTCATTGGGGCTTCATGAATAAGCAAACCAAAGCCCTGGGACACAATAACAAGGATCTTGGCGATGAAAAAGTTTCATAATGGGTCATTTTACCCTTTAAACACATGCTCAAATTGACAGGGTTTCCTGAGTACAATGCATTCAGAGGCCATTTACTACACTAAAAGTGACTTTGATCTTTTAACCTATGTACAGATCTTGTAGACCACTTCAATACCTTTCCAAAACTGTCTTAATCATCACGCTAGGACACATGGCTACGAAGTTATGGCCATTTGAAGGAACATCCAACTACATCACTTGAGCTTTTTCACCCGTCCCTATGGCCATGGTTGAAATTTTGACGAAAATGCAAGGTCATCCATTATCGTTCTTATGTCATTGGGGCTTCATGAATAAGCAAACCAAAGCCCTGGGACACAATAACAAGGATCTTGGCGATGAAAAAGTTTCATAATGGGTCATTTTACCCTTTAAACACATGCTCAAATTGACAGGGTTTCCTGAGTACAATGCATTCAGAGGCCATTTACTACACTAAAAGTGACTTTGATCTTTTAACCTATGTACAGATCTTGTAGACCACTTCAATACCTTTCCAAAACTGTCTTAATCATCACGCTAGGACACATGGCTACGAAGTTATGGCCATTTGAAGGAACATCCAACTACATCACTTGAGCTTTTTCACCCGTCCCTATGGCCATGGTTGAAATTTTGACGAAAATGCAAGGTCATCCATTATCGTTCTTATGTCATTGGGGCTTCATGAATAAGCAAACCAAAGCCCTGGGACACAATAACAAGGATCTTGGCGATGAAAAAGTTTCATAATGGGTCATTTTACCCTTTAAACACATGCTCAAATTGACAGGGTTTCCTGAGTACAATGCATTCAGAGGCCATTTACTACACTAAAAGTGACTTTGATCTTTTAACCTATGTACAGATCTTGTAGACCACTTCAATACCTTTCCAAAACTGTCTTAATCATCACGCTAGGACACATGGCTACGAAGTTATGGCCATTTGAAGGAACATCCAACTACATCACTTGAGCTTTCTCACCCGTCCCTATGGCCATGGTTGAAATTTTGACGAAAATGCAAGGTCATCCATTATCGTTCTTATGTCATTGGGGCTTCATGAATAAGCAAACCAAAGCCCTGGGACACAATAACAAGGATCTTGGCGATGAAAAAGTTTCATAATGGGTCATTTTACCCTTTAAACACATGCTCAAATTGACAGGGTTTCCTGAGTACAATGCATTCAGAGGCCATTTACTACACTAAAAGTGACTTTGATCTTTTAACCTATGTACAGATCTTGTAGACCACTTCAATACCTTTCCAAAACTGTCTTAATCATCACGCTAGGACACATGGCTACGAAGTTATGGCCATTTGAAGGAACATCCAACTACATCACTTGAGCTTTTCACCCGTCCCTATGGCCATGGTTGAAATTTTGACGAAAATGCAAGGTCATCCATTATCGTTCTTATGTCATTGGGGCTTCATGAATAAGCAAACCAAAGCCCTGGGACACAATAACAAGGATCTTGGCGATGAAAAAGTTTCATAATGGGTCATTTTACCCTTTAAACACATGCTCAAATTGACAGGGTTTCCTGAGTACAATGCATTCAGAGGCCATTTACTACACTAAAAGTGACTTTGATCTTTAACCTATGTACAGATCTTGTAGACCACTTCAATACCTTTCCAAAACTGTCTTAATCATCACGCTAGGACACATGGCTACGAAGTTATGGCCATTTGAAGGAACATCCAACTACATCACTTGAGCTTTTCACCCGTCCCTATGGCCATGGTTGAAATTTTGACGAAAATGCAAGGTCATCCATTATCGTTCTTATGTCATTGGGGCTTCATGAATAAGCAAACCAAAGCCCTGGGACACAATAACAAGGATCTTGGCGATGAAAAAGTTTCATAATGGGTCATTTTACCCTTTAAACACATGCTCAAATTGACAGGGTTTCCTGAGTACAATGCATTCAGAGGCCATTTACTACACTAAAAGTGACTTTGATCTTTTAACCTATGTACAGATCTTGTAGACCACTTCAATACCTTTCCAAAACTGTCTTAATCATCACGCTAGGACACATGGCTACGAAGTTATGGCCATTTGAAGGAACATCCAACTACATCACTTGAGCTTTTTCACCCGTCCCTATGGCCATGGTTGAAATTTTGACGAAAATGCAAGGTCATCCATTATCGTTCTTATGTCATTGGGGCTTCATGAATAAGCAAACCAAAGCCCTGGGACACAATAACAAGGATCTTGGCGATGAAAAAGTTTCATAATGGGTCATTTTACCCTTTAAACACATGCTCAAATTGACAGGGTTTCCTGAGTACAATGCATTCAGAGGCCATTTACTACACTAAAAGTGACTTTGATCTTTTAACCTATGTACAGATCTTGTAGACCACTTCAATACCTTTCCAAAACTGTCTTAATCATCACGCTAGGACACATGGCTACGAAGTTATGGCCATTTGAAGGAACATCCAACTACATCACTTGAGCTTTTCACCCGTCCCTATGGCCATGGTTGAAATTTTGACGAAAATGCAAGGTCATCCATTATCGTTCTTATGTCATTGGGGCTTCATGAATAAGCAAACCAAAGCCCTGGGACACAATAACAAGGATCTTGGCGATGAAAAAGTTTCATAATGGGTCATTTTACCCTTTAAACACATGCTCAAATTGACAGGGTTTCCTGAGTACAATGCATTCAGAGGCCATTTACTACACTAAAAGTGACTTTGATCTTTTAACCTATGTACAGATCTTGTAGACCACTTCAATACCTTTCCAAAACTGTCTTAATCATCACGCTAGGACACATGGCTACGAAGTTATGGCCATTTGAAGGAACATCCAACTACATCACTTGAGCTTTTCACCCGTCCCTATGGCCATGGTTGAAATTTTGACGAAAATGCAAGGTCATCCATTATCGTTCTTATGTCATTGGGGCTTCATGAATAAGCAAACCAAAGCCCTGGGACACAATAACAAGGATCTTGGCGATGAAAAAGTTTCATAATGGGTCATTTTACCCTTTAAACACATGCTCAAATTGACAGGGTTTCCTGAGTACAATGCATTCAGAGGCCATTTACTACACTAAAAGTGACTTTGATCTTTTAACCTATGTACAGATCTTGTAGACCACTTCAATACCTTTCCAAAACTGTCTTAATCATCACGCTAGGACACATGGCTACGAAGTTATGGCCATTTGAAGGAACATCCAACTACATCACTTGAGCTTTTTCACCCGTCCCTATGGCCATGGTTGAAATTTTGACGAAAATGCAAGGTCATCCATTATCGTTCTTATGTCATTGGGGCTTCATGAATAAGCAAACCAAAGCCCTGGGACACAATAACAAGGATCTTGGCGATGAAAAAGTTTCATAATGGGTCATTTTACCCTTTAAACACATGCTCAAATTGACAGGGTTTCCTGAGTACAATGCATTCAGAGGCCATTTACTACACTAAAAGTGACTTTGATCTTTTAACCTATGTACAGATCTTGTAGACCACTTCAATACCTTTCCAAAACTGTCTTAATCATCACGCTAGGACACATGGCTACGAAGTTATGGCCATTTGAAGGAACATCCAACTACATCACTTGAGCTTTTCACCCGTCCCTATGGCCATGGTTGAAATTTTGACGAAAATGCAAGGTCATCCATTATCGTTCTTATGTCATTGGGGCTTCATGAATAAGCAAACCAAAGCCCTGGGACACAATAACAAGGATCTTGGCGATGAAAAAGTTTCATAATGGGTCATTTTACCCTTTAAACACATGCTCAAATTGACAGGTTTTCCGAGTACAATGCATTCAGAGGCCATTTACTACACTAAAAGTGACTTTGATCTTTTAACCTATGTACAGATCTTGTAGACCACTTCA
The DNA here is from genome assembly GCF_016920715.1 of Anopheles arabiensis. NCBI lineage: Eukaryota > Metazoa > Arthropoda > Insecta > Diptera > Culicidae > Anopheles > Anopheles arabiensis. The sequence continues at coordinate 384,070 of NW_024412129.1, read as the reverse complement.
ATACCTTTCCAAAACTGTCTTAATCATCACGCTAGGACACATGGCTACGAAGTTATGGCCATTTGAAGGAACATCCAACTACATCACTTGAGCTTTTCACCCGTCCCTATGGCCATGGTTGAAATTTTGACGAAAATGCAAGGTCATCCATTATCGTTCTTATGTCATTGGGGCTTCATGAATAAGCAAACCAAAGCCCTGGGACACAATAACAAGGATCTTGGCGATGAAAAAGTTTCATAATGGGTCATTTTACCCTTTAAACACATGCTCAAATTGACAGGGTTTCCTGAGTACAATGCATTCAGAGGCCATTTACTACACTAAAAGTGACTTTGATCTTTTAACCTATGTACAGATCTTGTAGACCACTTCAATACCTTTCCAAAACTGTCTTAATCATCACGCTAGGACACATGGCTACGAAGTTATGGCCATTTGAAGGAACATCCAACTACATCACTTGAGCTTTTCACCCGTCCCTATGGCCATGGTTGAAATTTTGACGAAAATGCAAGGTCATCCATTATCGTTCTTATGTCATTGGGGCTTCATGAATAAGCAAACCAAAGCCCTGGGACACAATAACAAGGATCTTGGCGATGAAAAAGTTTCATAATGGGTCATTTTACCCTTTAAACACATGCTCAAATTGACAGGGTTTCCTGAGTACAATGCATTCAGAGGCCATTTACTACACTAAAAGTGACTTTGATCTTTTAACCTATGTACAGATCTTGTAGACCACTTCAATACCTTTCCAAAACTGTCTTAATCATCACGCTAGGACACATGGCTACGAAGTTATGGCCATTTGAAGGAACATCCAACTACATCACTTGAGCTTTTCACCCGTCCCTATGGCCATGGTTGAAATTTTGACGAAAATGCAAGGTCATCCATTATCGTTCTTATGTCATTGGGGCTTCATGAATAAGCAAACCAAAGCCCTGGGACACAATAACAAGGATCTTGGCGATGAAAAAGTTTCATAATGGGTCATTTTACCCTTTAAACACATGCTCAAATTGACAGGGTTTCCTGAGTACAATGCATTCAGAGGCCATTTACTACACTAAAAGTGACTTTGATCTTTTAACCTATGTACAGATCTTGTAGACCACTTCAATACCTTTCCAAAACTGTCTTAATCATCACGCTAGGACACATGGCTACGAAGTTATGGCCATTTGAAGGAACATCCAACTACATCACTTGAGCTTTTCACCCGTCCCTATGGCCATGGTTGAAATTTTGACGAAAATGCAAGGTCATCCATTATCGTTCTTATGTCATTGGGGCTTCATGAATAAGCAAACCAAAGCCCTGGGACACAATAACAAGGATCTTGGCGATGAAAAAGTTTCATAATGGGTCATTTTACCCTTTAAACACATGCTCAAATTGACAGGGTTTCCTGAGTACAATGCATTCAGAGGCCATTTACTACACTAAAAGTGACTTTGATCTTTTAACCTATGTACAGATCTTGTAGACCACTTCAATACCTTTCCAAAACTGTCTTAATCATCACGCTAGGACACATGGCTACGAAGTTATGGCCATTTGAAGGAACATCCAACTACATCACTTGAGCTTTTCACCCGTCCCTATGGCCATGGTTGAAATTTTGACGAAAATGCAAGGTCATCCATTATCGTTCTTATGTCATTGGGGCTTCATGAATAAGCAAACCAAAGCCCTGGGACACAATAACAAGGATCTTGGCGATGAAAAAGTTTCATAATGGGTCATTTTACCCTTTAAACACATGCTCAAATTGACAGGGTTTCCTGAGTACAATGCATTCAGAGGCCATTTACTACACTAAAAGTGACTTTGATCTTTTAACCTATGTACAGATCTTGTAGACCACTTCAATACCTTTCCAAAACTGTCTTAATCATCACGCTAGGACACATGGCTACGAAGTTATGGCCATTTGAAGGAACATCCAACTACATCACTTGAGCTTTTCACCCGTCCCTATGGCCATGGTTGAAATTTTGACGAAAATGCAAGGTCATCCATTATCGTTCTTATGTCATTGGGGCTTCATGAATAAGCAAACCAAAGCCCTGGGACACAATAACAAGGATCTTGGCGATGAAAAAGTTTCATAATGGGTCATTTTACCCTTTAAACACATGCTCAAATTGACAGGGTTTCCTGAGTACAATGCATTCAGAGGCCATTTACTACACTAAAAGTGACTTTGATCTTTTAACCTATGTACAGATCTTGTAGACCACTTCAATACCTTTCCAAAACTGTCTTAATCATCACGCTAGGACACATGGCTACGAAGTTATGGCCATTTGAAGGAACATCCAACTACATCACTTGAGCTTTTTCACCCGTCCCTATGGCCATGGTTGAAATTTTGACGAAAATGCAAGGTCATCCATTATCGTTCTTATGTCATTGGGGCTTCATGAATAAGCAAACCAAAGCCCTGGGACACAATAACAAGGATCTTGGCGATGAAAAAGTTTCATAATGGGTCATTTTACCCTTTAAACACATGCTCAAATTGACAGGGTTTCCTGAGTACAATGCATTCAGAGGCCATTTACTACACTAAAAGTGACTTTGATCTTTTAACCTATGTACAGATCTTGTAGACCACTTCAATACCTTTCCAAAACTGTCTTAATCATCACGCTAGGACACATGGCTACGAAGTTATGGCCATTTGAAGGAACATCCAACTACATCACTTGAGCTTTTTCACCCGTCCCTATGGCCATGGTTGAAATTTTGACGAAAATGCAAGGTCATCCATTATCGTTCTTATGTCATTGGGGCTTCATGAATAAGCAAACCAAAGCCCTGGGACACAATAACAAGGATCTTGGCGATGAAAAAGTTTCATAATGGGTCATTTTACCCTTTAAACACATGCTCAAATTGACAGGGTTTCCTGAGTACAATGCATTCAGAGGCCATTTACTACACTAAAAGTGACTTTGATCTTTTAACCTATGTACAGATCTTGTAGACCACTTCAATACCTTTCCAAAACTGTCTTAATCATCACGCTAGGACACATGGCTACGAAGTTATGGCCATTTGAAGGAACATCCAACTACATCACTTGAGCTTTTCACCCGTCCCTATGGCCATGGTTGAAATTTTGACGAAAATGCAAGGTCATCCATTATCGTTCTTATGTCATTGGGGCTTCATGAATAAGCAAACCAAAGCCCTGGGACACAATAACAAGGATCTTGGCGATGAAAAAGTTTCATAATGGGTCATTTTACCCTTTAAACACATGCTCAAATTGACAGGGTTTCCTGAGTACAATGCATTCAGAGGCCATTTACTACACTAAAAGTGACTTTGATCTTTTAACCTATGTACAGATCTTGTAGACCACTTCAATACCTTTCCAAAACTGTCTTAATCATCACGCTAGGACACATGGCTACGAAGTTATGGCCATTTGAAGGAACATCCAACTACATCACTTGAGCTTTTCACCCGTCCCTATGGCCATGGTTGAAATTTTGACGAAAATGCAAGGTCATCCATTATCGTTCTTATGTCATTGGGGCTTCATGAATAAGCAAACCAAAGCCCTGGGACACAATAACAAGGATCTTGGCGATGAAAAAGTTTCATAATGGGTCATTTTACCCTTTAAACACATGCTCAAATTGACAGGGTTTCCTGAGTACAATGCATTCAGAGGCCATTTACTACACTAAAAGTGACTTTGATCTTTTAACCTATGTACAGATCTTGTAGACCACTTCAATACCTTTCCAAAACTGTCTTAATCATCACGCTAGGACACATGGCTACGAAGTTATGGCCATTTGAAGGAACATCCAACTACATCACTTGAGCTTTCTCACCCGTCCCTATGGCCATGGTTGAAATTTTGACGAAAATGCAAGGTCATCCATTATCGTTCTTATGTCATTGGGGCTTCATGAATAAGCAAACCAAAGCCCTGGGACACAATAACAAGGATCTTGGCGATGAAAAAGTTTCATAATGGGTCATTTTACCCTTTAAACACATGCTCAAATTGACAGGGTTTCCTGAGTACAATGCATTCAGAGGCCATTTACTACACTAAAAGTGACTTTGATCTTTTAACCTATGTACAGATCTTGTAGACCACTTCAATACCTTTCCAAAACTGTCTTAATCATCACGCTAGGACACATGGCTACGAAGTTATGGCCATTTGAAGGAACATCCAACTACATCACTTGAGCTTTCTCACCCGTCCCTATGGCCATGGTTGAAATTTTGACGAAAATGCAAGGTCATCCATTATCGTTCTTATGTCATTGGGGCTTCATGAATAAGCAAACCAAAGCCCTGGGACACAATAACAAGGATCTTGGCGATGAAAAAGTTTCATAATGGGTCATTTACCCTTTAAACACATGCTCAAATTGACAGGGTTTCCTGAGTACAATGCATTCAGAGGCCATTTACTACACTAAAAGTGACTTTGATCTTTTAACCTATGTACAGATCTTGTAGACCACTTCAATACCTTTCCAAAACTGTCTTAATCATCACGCTAGGACACATGGCTACGAAGTTATGGCCATTTGAAGGAACATCCAACTACATCACTTGAGCTTTTCACCCGTCCCTATGGCCATGGTTGAAATTTTGACGAAAATGCAAGGTCATCCATTATCGTTCTTATGTCATTGGGGCTTCATGAATAAGCAAACCAAAGCCCTGGGACACAATAACAAGGATCTTGGCGATGAAAAAGTTTCATAATGGGTCATTTTACCCTTTAAACACATGCTCAAATTGACAGGGTTTCCTGAGTACAATGCATTCAGAGGCCATTTACTACACTAAAAGTGACTTTGATCTTTTAACCTATGTACAGATCTTGTAGACCACTTCAATACCTTTCCAAAACTGTCTTAATCATCACGCTAGGACACATGGCTACGAAGTTATGGCCATTTGAAGGAACATCCAACTACATCACTTGAGCTTTTCACCCGTCCCTATGGCCATGGTTGAAATTTTGACGAAAATGCAAGGTCATCCATTATCGTTCTTATGTCATTGGGGCTTCATGAATAAGCAAACCAAAGCCCTGGGACACAATAACAAGGATCTTGGCGATGAAAAAGTTTCATAATGGGTCATTTTACCCTTTAAACACATGCTCAAATTGACAGGGTTTCCTGAGTACAATGCATTCAGAGGCCATTTACTACACTAAAAGTGACTTTGATCTTTTAACCTATGTACAGATCTTGTAGACCACTTCAATACCTTTCCAAAACTGTCTTAATCATCACGCTAGGACACATGGCTACGAAGTTATGGCCATTTGAAGGAACATCCAACTACATCACTTGAGCTTTTCACCCGTCCCTATGGCCATGGTTGAAATTTTGACGAAAATGCAAGGTCATCCATTATCGTTCTTATGTCATTGGGGCTTCATGAATAAGCAAACCAAAGCCCTGGGACACAATAACAAGGATCTTGGCGATGAAAAAGTTTCATAATGGGTCATTTTACCCTTTAAACACATGCTCAAATTGACAGGGTTTCCTGAGTACAATGCATTCAGAGGCCATTTACTACACTAAAAGTGACTTTGATCTTTTAACCTATGTACAGATCTTGTAGACCACTTCAATACCTTTCCAAAACTGTCTTAATCATCACGCTAGGACACATGGCTACGAAGTTATGGCCATTTGAAGGAACATCCAACTACATCACTTGAGCTTTTCACCCGTCCCTATGGCCATGGTTGAAATTTTGACGAAAATGCAAGGTCATCCATTATCGTTCTTATGTCATTGGGGCTTCATGAATAAGCAAACCAAAGCCCTGGGACACAATAACAAGGATCTTGGCGATGAAAAAGTTTCATAATGGGTCATTTTACCCTTTAAACACATGCTCAAATTGACAGGGTTTCCTGAGTACAATGCATTCAGAGGCCATTTACTACACTAAAAGTGACTTTGATCTTTTAACCTATGTACAGATCTTGTAGACCACTTCAATACCTTTCCAAAACTGTCTTAATCATCACGCTAGGACACATGGCTACGAAGTTATGGCCATTTGAAGGAACATCCAACTACATCACTTGAGCTTTTCACCCGTCCCTATGGCCATGGTTGAAATTTTGACGAAAATGCAAGGTCATCCATTATCGTTCTTATGTCATTGGGGCTTCATGAATAAGCAAACCAAAGCCCTGGGACACAATAACAAGGATCTTGGCGATGAAAAAGTTTCATAATGGGTCATTTTACCCTTTAAACACATGCTCAAATTGACAGGGTTTCCTGAGTACAATGCATTCAGAGGCCATTTACTACACTAAAAGTGACTTTGATCTTTTAACCTATGTACAGATCTTGTAGACCACTTCAATACCTTTCCAAAACTGTCTTAATCATCACGCTAGGACACATGGCTACGAAGTTATGGCCATTTGAAGGAACATCCAACTACATCACTTGAGCTTTCTCACCCGTCCCTATGGCCATGGTTGAAATTTTGACGAAAATGCAAGGTCATCCATTATCGTTCTTATGTCATTGGGGCTTCATGAATAAGCAAACCAAAGCCCTGGGACACAATAACAAGGATCTTGGCGATGAAAAAGTTTCATAATGGGTCATTTTACCCTTTAAACACATGCTCAAATTGACAGGGTTTCCTGAGTACAATGCATTCAGAGGCCATTTACTACACTAAAAGTGACTTTGATCTTTTAACCTATGTACAGATCTTGTAGACCACTTCAATACCTTTCCAAAACTGTCTTAATCATCACGCTAGGACACATGGCTACGAAGTTATGGCCATTTGAAGGAACATCCAACTACATCACTTGAGCTTTCTCACCCGTCCCTATGGCCATGGTTGAAATTTTGACGAAAATGCAAGGTCATCCATTATCGTTCTTATGTCATTGGGGCTTCATGAATAAGCAAACCAAAGCCCTGGGACACAATAACAAGGATCTTGGCGATGAAAAAGTTTCATAATGGGTCATTTTACCCTTTAAACACATGCTCAAATTGACAGGGTTTCCTGAGTACAATGCATTCAGAGGCCATTTACTACACTAAAAGTGACTTTGATCTTTTAACCTATGTACAGATCTTGTAGACCACTTCAATACCTTTCCAAAACTGTCTTAATCATCACGCTAGGACACATGGCTACGAAGTTATGGCCATTTGAAGGAACATCCAACTACATCACTTGAGCTTTTTCACCCGTCCCTATGGCCATGGTTGAAATTTTGACGAAAATGCAAGGTCATCCATTATCGTTCTTATGTCATTGGGGCTTCATGAATAAGCAAACCAAAGCCCTGGGACACAATAACAAGGATCTTGGCGATGAAAAAGTTTCATAATGGGTCATTTTACCCTTTAAACACATGCTCAAATTGACAGGGTTTCCTGAGTACAATGCATTCAGAGGCCATTTACTACACTAAAAGTGACTTTGATCTTTTAACCTATGTACAGATCTTGTAGACCACTTCAATACCTTTCCAAAACTGTCTTAATCATCACGCTAGGACACATGGCTACGAAGTTATGGCCATTTGAAGGAACATCCAACTACATCACTTGAGCTTTTTCACCCGTCCCTATGGCCATGGTTGAAATTTTGACGAAAATGCAAGGTCATCCATTATCGTTCTTATGTCATTGGGGCTTCATGAATAAGCAAACCAAAGCCCTGGGACACAATAACAAGGATCTTGGCGATGAAAAAGTTTCATAATGGGTCATTTTACCCTTTAAACACATGCTCAAATTGACAGGGTTTCCTGAGTACAATGCATTCAGAGGCCATTTACTACACTAAAAGTGACTTTGATCTTTTAACCTATGTACAGATCTTGTAGACCACTTCAATACCTTTCCAAAACTGTCTTAATCATCACGCTAGGACACATGGCTACGAAGTTATGGCCATTTGAAGGAACATCCAACTACATCACTTGAGCTTTTCACCCGTCCCTATGGCCATGGTTGAAATTTTGACGAAAATGCAAGGTCATCCATTATCGTTCTTATGTCATTGGGGCTTCATGAATAAGCAAACCAAAGCCCTGGGACACAATAACAAGGATCTTGGCGATGAAAAAGTTTCATAATGGGTCATTTTACCCTTTAAACACATGCTCAAATTGACAGGGTTTCCTGAGTACAATGCATTCAGAGGCCATTTACTACACTAAAAGTGACTTTGATCTTTTAACCTATGTACAGATCTTGTAGACCACTTCAATACCTTTCCAAAACTGTCTTAATCATCACGCTAGGACACATGGCTACGAAGTTATGGCCATTTGAAGGAACATCCAACTACATCACTTGAGCTTTCTCACCCGTCCCTATGGCCATGGTTGAAATTTTGACGAAAATGCAAGGTCATCCATTATCGTTCTTATGTCATTGGGGCTTCATGAATAAGCAAACCAAAGCCCTGGGACACAATAACAAGGATCTTGGCGATGAAAAAGTTTCATAATGGGTCATTTTACCCTTTAAACACATGCTCAAATTGACAGGGTTTCCTGAGTACAATGCATTCAGAGGCCATTTACTACACTAAAAGTGACTTTGATCTTTAAACCTATGTACAGATCTTGTAGACCACTTCAATACCTTTCCAAAACTGTCTTAATCATCACGCTAGGACACATGGCTACGAAGTTATGGCCATTTGAAGGAACATCCAACTACATCACTTGAGCTTTTCACCCGTCCCTATGGCCATGGTTGAAATTTTGACGAAAATGCAAGGTCATCCATTATCGTTCTTATGTCATTGGGGCTTCATGAATAAGCAAACCAAAGCCCTGGGACACAATAACAAGGATCTTGGCGATGAAAAAGTTTCATAATGGGTCATTTTACCCTTTAAACACATGCTCAAATTGACAGGTTTTCCTGAGTACAATGCATTCAGAGGCCATTTACTACACTAAAAGTGACTTTGATCTTTTAACCTATGTACAGATCTTGTAGACCACTTCAATACCTTTCCAAAACTGTCTTAATCATCACGCTAGGACACATGGCTACGAAGTTATGGCCATTTGAAGGAACATCCAACTACATCACTTGAGCTTTCTCACCCGTCCCTATGGCCATGGTTGAAATTTTGACGAAAATGCAAGGTCATCCATTATCGTTCTTATGTCATTGGGGCTTCATGAATAAGCAAACCAAAGCCCTGGGACACAATAACAAGGATCTTGGCGATGAAAAAGTTTCATAATGGGTCATTTTACCCTTTAAACACATGCTCAAATTGACAGGGTTTCCTGAGTACAATGCATTCAGAGGCCATTTACTACACTAAAAGTGACTTTGATCTTTTAACCTATGTACAGATCTTGTAGACCACTTCAATACCTTTCCAAAACTGTCTTAATCATCACGCTAGGACACATGGCTACGAAGTTATGGCCATTTGAAGGAACATCCAACTACATCACTTGAGCTTTTTCACCCGTCCCTATGGCCATGGTTGAAATTTTGACGAAAATGCAAGGTCATCCATTATCGTTCTTATGTCATTGGGGCTTCATGAATAAGCAAACCAAAGCCCTGGGACACAATAACAAGGATCTTGGCGATGAAAAAGTTTCATAATGGGTCATTTTACCCTTTAAACACATGCTCAAATTGACAGGGTTTCCTGAGTACAATGCATTCAGAGGCCATTTACTACACTAAAAGTGACTTTGATCTTTTAACCTATGTACAGATCTTGTAGACCACTTCAATACCTTTCCAAAACTGTCTTAATCATCACGCTAGGACACATGGCTACGAAGTTATGGCCATTTGAAGGAACATCCAACTACATCACTTGAGCTTTTTCACCCGTCCCTATGGCCATGGTTGAAATTTTGACGAAAATGCAAGGTCATCCATTATCGTTCTTATGTCATTGGGGCTTCATGAATAAGCAAACCAAAGCCCTGGGACACAATAACAAGGATCTTGGCGATGAAAAAGTTTCATAATGGGTCATTTTACCCTTTAAACACATGCTCAAATTGACAGGGTTTCCTGAGTACAATGCATTCAGAGGCCATTTACTACACTAAAAGTGACTTTGATCTTTTAACCTATGTACAGATCTTGTAGACCACTTCAATACCTTTCCAAAACTGTCTTAATCATCACGCTAGGACACATGGCTACGAAGTTATGGCCATTTGAAGGAACATCCAACTACATCACTTGAGCTTTTCACCCGTCCCTATGGCCATGGTTGAAATTTTGACGAAAATGCAAGGTCATCCATTATCGTTCTTATGTCATTGGGGCTTCATGAATAAGCAAACCAAAGCCCTGGGACACAATAACAAGGATCTTGGCGATGAAAAAGTTTCATAATGGGTCATTTTACCCTTTAAACACATGCTCAAATTGACAGGGTTTCCTGAGTACAATGCATTCAGAGGCCATTTACTACACTAAAAGTGACTTTGATCTTTTAACCTATGTACAGATCTTGTAGACCACTTCAATACCTTTCCAAAACTGTCTTAATCATCACGCTAGGACACATGGCTACGAAGTTATGGCCATTTGAAGGAACATCCAACTACATCACTTGAGCTTTTTCACCCGTCCCTATGGCCATGGTTGAAATTTTGACGAAAATGCAAGGTCATCCATTATCGTTCTTATGTCATTGGGGCTTCATGAATAAGCAAACCAAAGCCCTGGGACACAATAACAAGGATCTTGGCGATGAAAAAGTTTCATAATGGGTCATTTTACCCTTTAAACACATGCTCAAATTGACAGGGTTTCCTGAGTACAATGCATTCAGAGGCCATTTACTACACTAAAAGTGACTTTGATCTTTTAACCTATGTACAGATCTTGTAGACCACTTCAATACCTTTCCAAAACTGTCTTAATCATCACGCTAGGACACATGGCTACGAAGTTATGGCCATTTGAAGGAACATCCAACTACATCACTTGAGCTTTTCACCCGTCCCTATGGCCATGGTTGAAATTTTGACGAAAATGCAAGGTCATCCATTATCGTTCTTATGTCATTGGGGCTTCATGAATAAGCAAACCAAAGCCCTGGGACACAATAACAAGGATCTTGGCGATGAAAAAGTTTCATAATGGGTCATTTTACCCTTTAAACACATGCTCAAATTGACAGGGTTTCCTGAGTACAATGCATTCAGAGGCCATTTACTACACTAAAAGTGACTTTGATCTTTTAACCTATGTACAGATCTTGTAGACCACTTCAATACCTTTCCAAAACTGTCTTAATCATCACGCTAGGACACATGGCTACGAAGTTATGGCCATTTGAAGGAACATCCAACTACATCACTTGAGCTTTTCACCCGTCCCTATGGCCATGGTTGAAATTTTGACGAAAATGCAAGGTCATCCATTATCGTTCTTATGTCATTGGGGCTTCATGAATAAGCAAACCAAAGCCCTGGGACACAATAACAAGGATCTTGGCGATGAAAAAGTTTCATAATGGGTCATTTTACCCTTTAAACACATGCTCAAATTGACAGGGTTTCCTGAGTACAATGCATTCAGAGGCCATTTACTACACTAAAAGTGACTTTGATCTTTTAACCTATGTACAGATCTTGTAGACCACTTCAATACCTTTCCAAAACTGTCTTAATCATCACGCTAGGACACATGGCTACGAAGTTATGGCCATTTGAAGGAACATCCAACTACATCACTTGAGCTTTTTCACCCGTCCCTATGGCCATGGTTGAAATTTTGACGAAAATGCAAGGTCATCCATTATCGTTCTTATGTCATTGGGGCTTCATGAATAAGCAAACCAAAGCCCTGGGACACAATAACAAGGATCTTGGCGATGAAAAAGTTTCATAATGGGTCATTTTACCCTTTAAACACATGCTCAAATTGACAGGGTTTCCTGAGTACAATGCATTCAGAGGCCATTTACTACACTAAAAGTGACTTTGATCTTTTAACCTATGTACAGATCTTGTAGACCACTTCAATACCTTTCCAAAACTGTCTTAATCATCACGCTAGGACACATGGCTACGAAGTTATGGCCATTTGAAGGAACATCCAACTACATCACTTGAGCTTTCTCACCCGTCCCTATGGCCATGGTTGAAATTTTGACGAAAATGCAAGGTCATCCATTATCGTTCTTATGTCATTGGGGCTTCATGAATAAGCAAACCAAAGCCCTGGGACACAATAACAAGGATCTTGGCGATGAAAAAGTTTCATAATGGGTCATTTTACCCTTTAAACACATGCTCAAATTGACAGGTTTTCCTGAGTACAATGCATTCAGAGGCCATTTACTACACTAAAAGTGACTTTGATCTTTTAACCTATGTACAGATCTTGTAGACCACTTCAATACCTTTCCAAAACTGTCTTAATCATCACGCTAGGACACATGGCTACGAAGTTATGGCCATTTGAAGGAACATCCAACTACATCACTTGAGCTTTTTCACCCGTCCCTATGGCCATGGTTGAAATTTTGACGAAAATGCAAGGTCATCCATTATCGTTCTTATGTCATTGGGGCTTCATGAATAAGCAAACCAAAGCCCTGGGACACAATAACAAGGATCTTGGCGATGAAAAAGTTTCATAATGGGTCATTTTACCCTTTAAACACATGCTCAAATTGACAGGGTTTCCTGAGTACAATGCATTCAGAGGCCATTTACTACACTAAAAGTGACTTTGATCTTTTAACCTATGTACAGATCTTGTAGACCACTTCAATACCTTTCCAAAACTGTCTTAATCATCACGCTAGGACACATGGCTACGAAGTTATGGCCATTTGAAGGAACATCCAACTACATCACTTGAGCTTTCTCACCCGTCCCTATGGCCATGGTTGAAATTTTGACGAAAATGCAAGGTCATCCATTATCGTTCTTATGTCATTGGGGCTTCATGAATAAGCAAACCAAAGCCCTGGGACACAATAACAAGGATCTTGGCGATGAAAAAGTTTCATAATGGGTCATTTTACCCTTTAAACACATGCTCAAATTGACAGGGTTTCCTGAGTACAATGCATTCAGAGGCCATTTACTACACTAAAAGTGACTTTGATCTTTTAACCTATGTACAGATCTTGTAGACCACTTCAATACCTTTCCAAAACTGTCTTAATCATCACGCTAGGACACATGGCTACGAAGTTATGGCCATTTGAAGGAACATCCAACTACATCACTTGAGCTTTTCACCCGTCCCTATGGCCATGGTTGAAATTTTGACGAAAATGCAAGGTCATCCATTATCGTTCTTATGTCATTGGGGCTTCATGAATAAGCAAACCAAAGCCCTGGGACACAATAACAAGGATCTTGGCGATGAAAAAGTTTCATAATGGGTCATTTTACCCTTTAAACACATGCTCAAATTGACAGGGTTTCCTGAGTACAATGCATTCAGAGGCCATTTACTACACTAAAAGTGACTTTGATCTTTTAACCTATGTACAGATCTTGTAGACCACTTCAATACCTTTCCAAAACTGTCTTAATCATCACGCTAGGACACATGGCTACGAAGTTATGGCCATTTGAAGGAACATCCAACTACATCACTTGAGCTTTTTCACCCGTCCCTATGGCCATGGTTGAAATTTTGACGAAAATGCAAGGTCATCCATTATCGTTCTTATGTCATTGGGGCTTCATGAATAAGCAAACCAAAGCCCTGGGACACAATAACAAGGATCTTGGCGATGAAAAAGTTTCATAATGGGTCATTTTACCCTTTAAACACATGCTCAAATTGACAGGGTTTCCTGAGTACAATGCATTCAGAGGCCATTTACTACACTAAAAGTGACTTTGATCTTTTAACCTATGTACAGATCTTGTAGACCACTTCAATACCTTTCCAAAACTGTCTTAATCATCACGCTAGGACACATGGCTACGAAGTTATGGCCATTTGAAGGAACATCCAACTACATCACTTGAGCTTTCTCACCCGTCCCTATGGCCATGGTTGAAATTTTGACGAAAATGCAAGGTCATCCATTATCGTTCTTATGTCATTGGGGCTTCATGAATAAGCAAACCAAAGCCCTGGGACACAATAACAAGGATCTTGGCGATGAAAAAGTTTCATAATGGGTCATTTTACCCTTTAAACACATGCTCAAATTGACAGGGTTTCCTGAGTACAATGCATTCAGAGGCCATTTACTACACTAAAAGTGACTTTGATCTTTTAACCTATGTACAGATCTTGTAGACCACTTCAATACCTTTCCAAAACTGTCTTAATCATCACGCTAGGACACATGGCTACGAAGTTATGGCCATTTGAAGGAACATCCAACTACATCACTTGAGCTTTTCACCCGTCCCTATGGCCATGGTTGAAATTTTGACGAAAATGCAAGGTCATCCATTATCGTTCTTATGTCATTGGGGCTTCATGAATAAGCAAACCAAAGCCCTGGGACACAATAACAAGGATCTTGGCGATGAAAAAGTTTCATAATGGGTCATTTTACCCTTTAAACACATGCTCAAATTGACAGGGTTTCCTGAGTACAATGCATTCAGAGGCCATTTACTACACTAAAAGTGACTTTGATCTTTTAACCTATGTACAGATCTTGTAGACCACTTCAATACCTTTCCAAAACTGTCTTAATCATCACGCTAGGACACATGGCTACGAAGTTATGGCCATTTGAAGGAACATCCAACTACATCACTTGAGCTTTCTCACCCGTCCCTATGGCCATGGTTGAAATTTTGACGAAAATGCAAGGTCATCCATTATCGTTCTTATGTCATTGGGGCTTCATGAATAAGCAAACCAAAGCCCTGGGACACAATAACAAGGATCTTGGCGATGAAAAAGTTTCATAATGGGTCATTTTACCCTTTAAACACATGCTCAAATTGACAGGGTTTCCTGAGTACAATGCATTCAGAGGCCATTTACTACACTAAAAGTGACTTTGATCTTTTAACCTATGTACAGATCTTGTAGACCACTTCAATACCTTTCCAAAACTGTCTTAATCATCACGCTAGGACACATGGCTACGAAGTTATGGCCATTTGAAGGAACATCCAACTACATCACTTGAGCTTTCTCACCCGTCCCTATGGCCATGGTTGAAATTTTGACGAAAATGCAAGGTCATCCATTATCGTTCTTATGTCATTGGGGCTTCATGAATAAGCAAACCAAAGCCCTGGGACACAATAACAAGGATCTTGGCGATGAAAAAGTTTCATAATGGGTCATTTTACCCTTTAAACACATGCTCAAATTGACAGGGTTTCCTGAGTACAATGCATTCAGAGGCCATTTACTACACTAAAAGTGACTTTGATCTTTTAACCTATGTACAGATCTTGTAGACCACTTCAATACCTTTCCAAAACTGTCTTAATCATCACGCTAGGACACATGGCTACGAAGTTATGGCCATTTGAAGGAACATCCAACTACATCACTTGAGCTTTCTCACCCGTCCCTATGGCCATGGTTGAAATTTTGACGAAAATGCAAGGTCATCCATTATCGTTCTTATGTCATTGGGGCTTCATGAATAAGCAAACCAAAGCCCTGGGACACAATAACAAGGATCTTGGCGATGAAAAAGTTTCATAATGGGTCATTTTACCCTTTAAACACATGCTCAAATTGACAGGGTTTCCTGAGTACAATGCATTCAGAGGCCATTTACTACACTAAAAGTGACTTTGATCTTTTAACCTATGTACAGATCTTGTAGACCACTTCAATACCTTTCCAAAACTGTCTTAATCATCACGCTAGGACACATGGCTACGAAGTTATGGCCATTTGAAGGAACATCCAACTACATCACTTGAGCTTTTTCACCCGTCCCTATGGCCATGGTTGAAATTTTGACGAAAATGCAAGGTCATCCATTATCGTTCTTATGTCATTGGGGCTTCATGAATAAGCAAACCAAAGCCCTGGGACACAATAACAAGGATCTTGGCGATGAAAAAGTTTCATAATGGGTCATTTTACCCTTTAAACACATGCTCAAATTGACAGGGTTTCCTGAGTACAATGCATTCAGAGGCCATTTACTACACTAAAAGTGACTTTGATCTTTTAACCTATGTACAGATCTTGTAGACCACTTCAATACCTTTCCAAAACTGTCTTAATCATCACGCTAGGACACATGGCTACGAAGTTATGGCCATTTGAAGGAACATCCAACTACATCACTTGAGCTTTTCACCCGTCCCTATGGCCATGGTTGAAATTTTGACGAAAATGCAAGGTCATCCATTATCGTTCTTATGTCATTGGGGCTTCATGAATAAGCAAACCAAAGCCCTGGGACACAATAACAAGGATCTTGGCGATGAAAAAGTTTCATAATGGGTCATTTTACCCTTTAAACACATGCTCAAATTGACAGGGTTTCCTGAGTACAATGCATTCAGAGGCCATTTACTACACTAAAAGTGACTTTGATCTTTTAACCTATGTACAGATCTTGTAGACCACTTCAATACCTTTCCAAAACTGTCTTAATCATCACGCTAGGACACATGGCTACGAAGTTATGGCCATTTGAAGGAACATCCAACTACATCACTTGAGCTTTCTCACCCGTCCCTATGGCCATGGTTGAAATTTTGACGAAAATGCAAGGTCATCCATTATCGTTCTTATGTCATTGGGGCTTCATGAATAAGCAAACCAAAGCCCTGGGACACAATAACAAGGATCTTGGCGATGAAAAAGTTTCATAATGGGTCATTTTACCCTTTAAACACATGCTCAAATTGACAGGGTTTCCTGAGTACAATGCATTCAGAGGCCATTTACTACACTAAAAGTGACTTTGATCTTTTAACCTATGTACAGATCTTGTAGACCACTTCAATACCTTTCCAAAACTGTCTTAATCATCACGCTAGGACACATGGCTACGAAGTTATGGCCATTTGAAGGAACATCCAACTACATCACTTGAGCTTTTTCACCCGTCCCTATGGCCATGGTTGAAATTTTGACGAAAATGCAAGGTCATCCATTATCGTTCTTATGTCATTGGGGCTTCATGAATAAGCAAACCAAAGCCCTGGGACACAATAACAAGGATCTTGGCGATGAAAAAGTTTCATAATGGGTCATTTTACCCTTTAAACACATGCTCAAATTGACAGGTTTTCCTGAGTACAATGCATTCAGAGGCCATTTACTACACTAAAAGTGACTTTGATCTTTTAACCTATGTACAGATCTTGTAGACCACTTCAATACCTTTCCAAAACTGTCTTAATCATCACGCTAGGACACATGGCTACGAAGTTATGGCCATTTGAAGGAACATCCAACTACATCACTTGAGCTTTTCACCCGTCCCTATGGCCATGGTTGAAATTTTGACGAAAATGCAAGGTCATCCATTATCGTTCTTATGTCATTGGGGCTTCATGAATAAGCAAACCAAAGCCCTGGGACACAATAACAAGGATCTTGGCGATGAAAAAGTTTCATAATGGGTCATTTTACCCTTTAAACACATGCTCAAATTGACAGGGTTTCCTGAGTACAATGCATTCAGAGGCCATTTACTACACTAAAAGTGACTTTGATCTTTTAACCTATGTACAGATCTTGTAGACCACTTCAATACCTTTCCAAAACTGTCTTAATCATCACGCTAGGACACATGGCTACGAAGTTATGGCCATTTGAAGGAACATCCAACTACATCACTTGAGCTTTTTCACCCGTCCCTATGGCCATGGTTGAAATTTTGACGAAAATGCAAGGTCATCCATTATCGTTCTTATGTCATTGGGGCTTCATGAATAAGCAAACCAAAGCCCTGGGACACAATAACAAGGATCTTGGCGATGAAAAAGTTTCATAATGGGTCATTTTACCCTTTAAACACATGCTCAAATTGACAGGGTTTCCTGAGTACAATGCATTCAGAGGCCATTTACTACACTAAAAGTGACTTTGATCTTTTAACCTATGTACAGATCTTGTAGACCACTTCAATACCTTTCCAAAACTGTCTTAATCATCACGCTAGGACACATGGCTACGAAGTTATGGCCATTTGAAGGAACATCCAACTACATCACTTGAGCTTTTCACCCGTCCCTATGGCCATGGTTGAAATTTTGACGAAAATGCAAGGTCATCCATTATCGTTCTTATGTCATTGGGGCTTCATGAATAAGCAAACCAAAGCCCTGGGACACAATAACAAGGATCTTGGCGATGAAAAAGTTTCATAATGGGTCATTTTACCCTTTAAACACATGCTCAAATTGACAGGGTTTCCTGAGTACAATGCATTCAGAGGCCATTTACTACACTAAAAGTGACTTTGATCTTTTAACCTATGTACAGATCTTGTAGACCACTTCAATACCTTTCCAAAACTGTCTTAATCATCACGCTAGGACACATGGCTACGAAGTTATGGCCATTTGAAGGAACATCCAACTACATCACTTGAGCTTTTCACCCGTCCCTATGGCCATGGTTGAAATTTTGACGAAAATGCAAGGTCATCCATTATCGTTCTTATGTCATTGGGGCTTCATGAATAAGCAAACCAAAGCCCTGGGACACAATAACAAGGATCTTGGCGATGAAAAAGTTTCATAATGGGTCATTTTACCCTTTAAACACATGCTCAAATTGACAGGGTTTCCTGAGTACAATGCATTCAGAGGCCATTTACTACACTAAAAGTGACTTTGATCTTTTAACCTATGTACAGATCTTGTAGACCACTTCAATACCTTTCCAAAACTGTCTTAATCATCACGCTAGGACACATGGCTACGAAGTTATGGCCATTTGAAGGAACATCCAACTACATCACTTGAGCTTTTCACCCGTCCCTATGGCCATGGTTGAAATTTTGACGAAAATGCAAGGTCATCCATTATCGTTCTTATGTCATTGGGGCTTCATGAATAAGCAAACCAAAGCCCTGGGACACAATAACAAGGATCTTGGCGATGAAAAAGTTTCATAATGGGTCATTTTACCCTTTAAACACATGCTCAAATTGACAGGGTTTCCTGAGTACAATGCATTCAGAGGCCATTTACTACACTAAAAGTGACTTTGATCTTTTAACCTATGTACAGATCTTGTAGACCACTTCAATACCTTTCCAAAACTGTCTTAATCATCACGCTAGGACACATGGCTACGAAGTTATGGCCATTTGAAGGAACATCCAACTACATCACTTGAGCTTTTCACCCGTCCCTATGGCCATGGTTGAAATTTTGACGAAAATGCAAGGTCATCCATTATCGTTCTTATGTCATTGGGGCTTCATGAATAAGCAAACCAAAGCCCTGGGACACAATAACAAGGATCTTGGCGATGAAAAAGTTTCATAATGGGTCATTTTACCCTTTAAACACATGCTCAAATTGACAGGGTTTCCTGAGTACAATGCATTCAGAGGCCATTTACTACACTAAAAGTGACTTTGATCTTTTAACCTATGTACAGATCTTGTAGACCACTTCAATACCTTTCCAAAACTGTCTTAATCATCACGCTAGGACACATGGCTACGAAGTTATGGCCATTTGAAGGAACATCCAACTACATCACTTGAGCTTTTTCACCCGTCCCTATGGCCATGGTTGAAATTTTGACGAAAATGCAAGGTCATCCATTATCGTTCTTATGTCATTGGGGCTTCATGAATAAGCAAACCAAAGCCCTGGGACACAATAACAAGGATCTTGGCGATGAAAAAGTTTCATAATGGGTCATTTTACCCTTTAAACACATGCTCAAATTGACAGGTTTTCCTGAGTACAATGCATTCAGAGGCCATTTACTACACTAAAAGTGACTTTGATCTTTTAACCTATGTACAGATCTTGTAGACCACTTCAATACCTTTCCAAAACTGTCTTAATCATCACGCTAGGACACATGGCTACGAAGTTATGGCCATTTGAAGGAACATCCAACTACATCACTTGAGCTTTTTCACCCGTCCCTATGGCCATGGTTGAAATTTTGACGAAAATGCAAGGTCATCCATTATCGTTCTTATGTCATTGGGGCTTCATGAATAAGCAAACCAAAGCCCTGGGACACAATAACAAGGATCTTGGCGATGAAAAAGTTTCATAATGGGTCATTTTACCCTTTAAACACATGCTCAAATTGACAGGGTTTCCTGAGTACAATGCATTCAGAGGCCATTTACTACACTAAAAGTGACTTTGATCTTTTAACCTATGTACAGATCTTGTAGACCACTTCAATACCTTTCCAAAACTGTCTTAATCATCACGCTAGGACACATGGCTACGAAGTTATGGCCATTTGAAGGAACATCCAACTACATCACTTGAGCTTTTCACCCGTCCCTATGGCCATGGTTGAAATTTTGACGAAAATGCAAGGTCATCCATTATCGTTCTTATGTCATTGGGGCTTCATGAATAAGCAAACCAAAGCCCTGGGACACAATAACAAGGATCTTGGCGATGAAAAAGTTTCATAATGGGTCATTTTACCCTTTAAACACATGCTCAAATTGACAGGGTTTCCTGAGTACAATGCATTCAGAGGCCATTTACTACACTAAAAGTGACTTTGATCTTTTAACCTATGTACAGATCTTGTAGACCACTTCAATACCTTTCCAAAACTGTCTTAATCATCACGCTAGGACACATGGCTACGAAGTTATGGCCATTTGAAGGAACATCCAACTACATCACTTGAGCTTTCTCACCCGTCCCTATGGCCATGGTTGAAATTTTGACGAAAATGCAAGGTCATCCATTATCGTTCTTATGTCATTGGGGCTTCATGAATAAGCAAACCAAAGCCCTGGGACACAATAACAAGGATCTTGGCGATGAAAAAGTTTCATAATGGGTCATTTTACCCTTTAAACACATGCTCAAATTGACAGGGTTTCCTGAGTACAATGCATTCAGAGGCCATTTACTACACTAAAAGTGACTTTGATCTTTTAACCTATGTACAGATCTTGTAGACCACTTCAATACCTTTCCAAAACTGTCTTAATCATCACGCTAGGACACATGGCTACGAAGTTATGGCCATTTGAAGGAACATCCAACTACATCACTTGAGCTTTTCACCCGTCCCTATGGCCATGGTTGAAATTTTGACGAAAATGCAAGGTCATCCATTATCGTTCTTATGTCATTGGGGCTTCATGAATAAGCAAACCAAAGCCCTGGGACACAATAACAAGGATCTTGGCGATGAAAAAGTTTCATAATGGGTCATTTTACCCTTTAAACACATGCTCAAATTGACAGGGTTTCCTGAGTACAATGCATTCAGAGGCCATTTACTACACTAAAAGTGACTTTGATCTTTTAACCTATGTACAGATCTTGTAGACCACTTCAATACCTTTCCAAAACTGTCTTAATCATCACGCTAGGACACATGGCTACGAAGTTATGGCCATTTGAAGGAACATCCAACTACATCACTTGAGCTTTTCACCCGTCCCTATGGCCATGGTTGAAATTTTGACGAAAATGCAAGGTCATCCATTATCGTTCTTATGTCATTGGGGCTTCATGAATAAGCAAACCAAAGCCCTGGGACACAATAACAAGGATCTTGGCGATGAAAAAGTTTCATAATGGGTCATTTTACCCTTTAAACACATGCTCAAATTGACAGGGTTTCCTGAGTACAATGCATTCAGAGGCCATTTACTACACTAAAAGTGACTTTGATCTTTTAACCTATGTACAGATCTTGTAGACCACTTCAATACCTTTCCAAAACTGTCTTAATCATCACGCTAGGACACATGGCTACGAAGTTATGGCCATTTGAAGGAACATCCAACTACATCACTTGAGCTTTTCACCCGTCCCTATGGCCATGGTTGAAATTTTGACGAAAATGCAAGGTCATCCATTATCGTTCTTATGTCATTGGGGCTTCATGAATAAGCAAACCAAAGCCCTGGGACACAATAACAAGGATCTTGGCGATGAAAAAGTTTCATAATGGGTCATTTTACCCTTTAAACACATGCTCAAATTGACAGGGTTTCCTGAGTACAATGCATTCAGAGGCCATTTACTACACTAAAAGTGACTTTGATCTTTTAACCTATGTACAGATCTTGTAGACCACTTCAATACCTTTCCAAAACTGTCTTAATCATCACGCTAGGACACATGGCTACGAAGTTATGGCCATTTGAAGGAACATCCAACTACATCACTTGAGCTTTTCACCCGTCCCTATGGCCATGGTTGAAATTTTGACGAAAATGCAAGGTCATCCATTATCGTTCTTATGTCATTGGGGCTTCATGAATAAGCAAACCAAAGCCCTGGGACACAATAACAAGGATCTTGGCGATGAAAAAGTTTCATAATGGGTCATTTTACCCTTTAAACACATGCTCAAATTGACAGGGTTTCCTGAGTACAATGCATTCAGAGGCCATTTACTACACTAAAAGTGACTTTGATCTTTTAACCTATGTACAGATCTTGTAGACCACTTCAATACCTTTCCAAAACTGTCTTAATCATCACGCTAGGACACATGGCTACGAAGTTATGGCCATTTGAAGGAACATCCAACTACATCACTTGAGCTTTCTCACCCGTCCCTATGGCCATGGTTGAAATTTTGACGAAAATGCAAGGTCATCCATTATCGTTCTTATGTCATTGGGGCTTCATGAATAAGCAAACCAAAGCCCTGGGACACAATAACAAGGATCTTGGCGATGAAAAAGTTTCATAATGGGTCATTTTACCCTTTAAACACATGCTCAAATTGACAGGGTTTCCTGAGTACAATGCATTCAGAGGCCATTTACTACACTAAAAGTGACTTTGATCTTTTAACCTATGTACAGATCTTGTAGACCACTTCAATACCTTTCCAAAACTGTCTTAATCATCACGCTAGGACACATGGCTACGAAGTTATGGCCATTTGAAGGAACATCCAACTACATCACTTGAGCTTTTCACCCGTCCCTATGGCCATGGTTGAAATTTTGACGAAAATGCAAGGTCATCCATTATCGTTCTTATGTCATTGGGGCTTCATGAATAAGCAAACCAAAGCCCTGGGACACAATAACAAGGATCTTGGCGATGAAAAAGTTTCATAATGGGTCATTTTACCCTTTAAACACATGCTCAAATTGACAGGGTTTCCTGAGTACAATGCATTCAGAGGCCATTTACTACACTAAAAGTGACTTTGATCTTTTAACCTATGTACAGATCTTGTAGACCACTTCAATACCTTTCCAAAACTGTCTTAATCATCACGCTAGGACACATGGCTACGAAGTTATGGCCATTTGAAGGAACATCCAACTACATCACTTGAGCTTTTCACCCGTCCCTATGGCCATGGTTGAAATTTTGACGAAAATGCAAGGTCATCCATTATCGTTCTTATGTCATTGGGGCTTCATGAATAAGCAAACCAAAGCCCTGGGACACAATAACAAGGATCTTGGCGATGAAAAAGTTTCATAATGGGTCATTTTACCCTTTAAACACATGCTCAAATTGACAGGGTTTCCTGAGTACAATGCATTCAGAGGCCATTTACTACACTAAAAGTGACTTTGATCTTTTAACCTATGTACAGATCTTGTAGACCACTTCAATACCTTTCCAAAACTGTCTTAATCATCACGCTAGGACACATGGCTACGAAGTTATGGCCATTTGAAGGAACATCCAACTACATCACTTGAGCTTTTCACCCGTCCCTATGGCCATGGTTGAAATTTTGACGAAAATGCAAGGTCATCCATTATCGTTCTTATGTCATTGGGGCTTCATGAATAAGCAAACCAAAGCCCTGGGACACAATAACAAGGATCTTGGCGATGAAAAAGTTTCATAATGGGTCATTTTACCCTTTAAACACATGCTCAAATTGACAGGGTTTCCTGAGTACAATGCATTCAGAGGCCATTTACTACACTAAAAGTGACTTTGATCTTTTAACCTATGTACAGATCTTGTAGACCACTTCAATACCTTTCCAAAACTGTCTTAATCATCACGCTAGGACACATGGCTACGAAGTTATGGCCATTTGAAGGAACATCCAACTACATCACTTGAGCTTTTCACCCGTCCCTATGGCCATGGTTGAAATTTTGACGAAAATGCAAGGTCATCCATTATCGTTCTTATGTCATTGGGGCTTCATGAATAAGCAAACCAAAGCCCTGGGACACAATAACAAGGATCTTGGCGATGAAAAAGTTTCATAATGGGTCATTTTACCCTTTAAACACATGCTCAAATTGACAGGGTTTCCTGAGTACAATGCATTCAGAGGCCATTTACTACACTAAAAGTGACTTTGATCTTTTAACCTATGTACAGATCTTGTAGACCACTTCAATACCTTTCCAAAACTGTCTTAATCATCACGCTAGGACACATGGCTACGAAGTTATGGCCATTTGAAGGAACATCCAACTACATCACTTGAGCTTTGAGCACCCGTCCCTATGGCCATGGTTGAAATTTTGACGAAAATGCAAGGTCATCCATTATCGTTCTTATGTCATTGGGGCTTCATGAATAAGCAAACCAAAGCCCTGGGACACAATAACAAGGATCTTGGCGATGAAAAAGTTTCATAATGGGTCATTTTACCCTTTAAACACATGCTCAAATTGACAGGGTTTCCTGAGTACAATGCATTCAGAGGCCATTTACTACACTAAAAGTGACTTTGATCTTTTAACCTATGTACAGATCTTGTAGACCACTTCAATACCTTTCCAAAACTGTCTTAATCATCACGCTAGGACACATGGCTACGAAGTTATGGCCATTTGAAGGAACATCCAACTACATCACTTGAGCTTTTCACCCGTCCCTATGGCCATGGTTGAAATTTTGACGAAAATGCAAGGTCATCCATTATCGTTCTTATGTCATTGGGGCTTCATGAATAAGCAAACCAAAGCCCTGGGACACAATAACAAGGATCTTGGCGATGAAAAAGTTTCATAATGGGTCATTTTACCCTTTAAACACATGCTCAAATTGACAGGGTTTCCTGAGTACAATGCATTCAGAGGCCATTTACTACACTAAAAGTGACTTTGATCTTTTAACCTATGTACAGATCTTGTAGACCACTTCAATACCTTTCCAAAACTGTCTTAATCATCACGCTAGGACACATGGCTACGAAGTTATGGCCATTTGAAGGAACATCCAACTACATCACTTGAGCTTTCTCACCCGTCCCTATGGCCATGGTTGAAATTTTGACGAAAATGCAAGGTCATCCATTATCGTTCTTATGTCATTGGGGCTTCATGAATAAGCAAACCAAAGCCCTGGGACACAATAACAAGGATCTTGGCGATGAAAAAGTTTCATAATGGGTCATTTTACCCTTTAAACACATGCTCAAATTGACAGGGTTTCCTGAGTACAATGCATTCAGAGGCCATTTACTACACTAAAAGTGACTTTGATCTTTTAACCTATGTACAGATCTTGTAGACCACTTCAATACCTTTCCAAAACTGTCTTAATCATCACGCTAGGACACATGGCTACGAAGTTATGGCCATTTGAAGGAACATCCAACTACATCACTTGAGCTTTTCACCCGTCCCTATGGCCATGGTTGAAATTTTGACGAAAATGCAAGGTCATCCATTATCGTTCTTATGTCATTGGGGCTTCATGAATAAGCAAACCAAAGCCCTGGGACACAATAACAAGGATCTTGGCGATGAAAAAGTTTCATAATGGGTCATTTTACCCTTTAAACACATGCTCAAATTGACAGGGTTTCCTGAGTACAATGCATTCAGAGGCCATTTACTACACTAAAAGTGACTTTGATCTTTTAACCTATGTACAGATCTTGTAGACCACTTCAATACCTTTCCAAAACTGTCTTAATCATCACGCTAGGACACATGGCTACGAAGTTATGGCCATTTGAAGGAACATCCAACTACATCACTTGAGCTTTTCACCCGTCCCTATGGCCATGGTTGAAATTTTGACGAAAATGCAAGGTCATCCATTATCGTTCTTATGTCATTGGGGCTTCATGAATAAGCAAACCAAAGCCCTGGGACACAATAACAAGGATCTTGGCGATGAAAAAGTTTCATAATGGGTCATTTTACCCTTTAAACACATGCTCAAATTGACAGGGTTTCCTGAGTACAATGCATTCAGAGGCCATTTACTACACTAAAAGTGACTTTGATCTTTTAACCTATGTACAGATCTTGTAGACCACTTCAATACCTTTCCAAAACTGTCTTAATCATCACGCTAGGACACATGGCTACGAAGTTATGGCCATTTGAAGGAACATCCAACTACATCACTTGAGCTTTCTCACCCGTCCCTATGGCCATGGTTGAAATTTTGACGAAAATGCAAGGTCATCCATTATCGTTCTTATGTCATTGGGGCTTCATGAATAAGCAAACCAAAGCCCTGGGACACAATAACAAGGATCTTGGCGATGAAAAAGTTTCATAATGGGTCATTTTACCCTTTAAACACATGCTCAAATTGACAGGGTTTCCTGAGTACAATGCATTCAGAGGCCATTTACTACACTAAAAGTGACTTTGATCTTTTAACCTATGTACAGATCTTGTAGACCACTTCAATACCTTTCCAAAACTGTCTTAATCATCACGCTAGGACACATGGCTACGAAGTTATGGCCATTTGAAGGAACATCCAACTACATCACTTGAGCTTTCTCACCCGTCCCTATGGCCATGGTTGAAATTTTGACGAAAATGCAAGGTCATCCATTATCGTTCTTATGTCATTGGGGCTTCATGAATAAGCAAACCAAAGCCCTGGGACACAATAACAAGGATCTTGGCGATGAAAAAGTTTCATAATGGGTCATTTTACCCTTTAAACACATGCTCAAATTGACAGGGTTTCCTGAGTACAATGCATTCAGAGGCCATTTACTACACTAAAAGTGACTTTGATCTTTTAACCTATGTACAGATCTTGTAGACCACTTCAATACCTTTCCAAAACTGTCTTAATCATCACGCTAGGACACATGGCTACGAAGTTATGGCCATTTGAAGGAACATCCAACTACATCACTTGAGCTTTCTCACCCGTCCCTATGGCCATGGTTGAAATTTTGACGAAAATGCAAGGTCATCCATTATCGTTCTTATGTCATTGGGGCTTCATGAATAAGCAAACCAAAGCCCTGGGACACAATAACAAGGATCTTGGCGATGAAAAAGTTTCATAATGGGTCATTTTACCCTTTAAACACATGCTCAAATTGACAGGGTTTCCTGAGTACAATGCATTCAGAGGCCATTTACTACACTAAAAGTGACTTTGATCTTTTAACCTATGTACAGATCTTGTAGACCACTTCAATACCTTTCCAAAACTGTCTTAATCATCACGCTAGGACACATGGCTACGAAGTTATGGCCATTTGAAGGAACATCCAACTACATCACTTGAGCTTTTCACCCGTCCCTATGGCCATGGTTGAAATTTTGACGAAAATGCAAGGTCATCCATTATCGTTCTTATGTCATTGGGGCTTCATGAATAAGCAAACCAAAGCCCTGGGACACAATAACAAGGATCTTGGCGATGAAAAAGTTTCATAATGGGTCATTTACCCTTTAAACACATGCTCAAATTGACAGGGTTTCCTGAGTACAATGCATTCAGAGGCCATTTACTACACTAAAAGTGACTTTGATCTTTTAACCTATGTACAGATCTTGTAGACCACTTCAATACCTTTCCAAAACTGTCTTAATCATCACGCTAGGACACATGGCTACGAAGTTATGGCCATTTGAAGGAACATCCAACTACATCACTTGAGCTTTTCACCCGTCCCTATGGCCATGGTTGAAATTTTGACGAAAATGCAAGGTCATCCATTATCGTTCTTATGTCATTGGGGCTTCATGAATAAGCAAACCAAAGCCCTGGGACACAATAACAAGGATCTTGGCGATGAAAAAGTTTCATAATGGGTCATTTTACCCTTTAAACACATGCTCAAATTGACAGGGTTTCCTGAGTACAATGCATTCAGAGGCCATTTACTACACTAAAAGTGACTTTGATCTTTTAACCTATGTACAGATCTTGTAGACCACTTCAATACCTTTCCAAAACTGTCTTAATCATCACGCTAGGACACATGGCTACGAAGTTATGGCCATTTGAAGGAACATCCAACTACATCACTTGAGCTTTCTCACCCGTCCCTATGGCCATGGTTGAAATTTTGACGAAAATGCAAGGTCATCCATTATCGTTCTTATGTCATTGGGGCTTCATGAATAAGCAAACCAAAGCCCTGGGACACAATAACAAGGATCTTGGCGATGAAAAAGTTTCATAATGGGTCATTTTACCCTTTAAACACATGCTCAAATTGACAGGGTTTCCTGAGTACAATGCATTCAGAGGCCATTTACTACACTAAAAGTGACTTTGATCTTTTAACCTATGTACAGATCTTGTAGACCACTTCAATACCTTTCCAAAACTGTCTTAATCATCACGCTAGGACACATGGCTACGAAGTTATGGCCATTTGAAGGAACATCCAACTACATCACTTGAGCTTTCTCACCCGTCCCTATGGCCATGGTTGAAATTTTGACGAAAATGCAAGGTCATCCATTATCGTTCTTATGTCATTGGGGCTTCATGAATAAGCAAACCAAAGCCCTGGGACACAATAACAAGGATCTTGGCGATGAAAAAGTTTCATAATGGGTCATTTTACCCTTTAAACACATGCTCAAATTGACAGGGTTTCCTGAGTACAATGCATTCAGAGGCCATTTACTACACTAAAAGTGACTTTGATCTTTTAACCTATGTACAGATCTTGTAGACCACTTCAATACCTTTCCAAAACTGTCTTAATCATCACGCTAGGACACATGGCTACGAAGTTATGGCCATTTGAAGGAACATCCAACTACATCACTTGAGCTTTTCACCCGTCCCTATGGCCATGGTTGAAATTTTGACGAAAATGCAAGGTCATCCATTATCGTTCTTATGTCATTGGGGCTTCATGAATAAGCAAACCAAAGCCCTGGGACACAATAACAAGGATCTTGGCGATGAAAAAGTTTCATAATGGGTCATTTTACCCTTTAAACACATGCTCAAATTGACAGGGTTTCCTGAGTACAATGCATTCAGAGGCCATTTACTACACTAAAAGTGACTTTGATCTTTAAACCTATGTACAGATCTTGTAGACCACTTCAATACCTTTCCAAAACTGTCTTAATCATCACGCTAGGACACATGGCTACGAAGTTATGGCCATTTGAAGGAACATCCAACTACATCACTTGAGCTTTCTCACCCGTCCCTATGGCCATGGTTGAAATTTTGACGAAAATGCAAGGTCATCCATTATCGTTCTTATGTCATTGGGGCTTCATGAATAAGCAAACCAAAGCCCTGGGACACAATAACAAGGATCTTGGCGATGAAAAAGTTTCATAATGGGTCATTTTACCCTTTAAACACATGCTCAAATTGACAGGGTTTCCTGAGTACAATGCATTCAGAGGCCATTTACTACACTAAAAGTGACTTTGATCTTTTAACCTATGTACAGATCTTGTAGACCACTTCAATACCTTTCCAAAACTGTCTTAATCATCACGCTAGGACACATGGCTACGAAGTTATGGCCATTTGAAGGAACATCCAACTACATCACTTGAGCTTTTCACCCGTCCCTATGGCCATGGTTGAAATTTTGACGAAAATGCAAGGTCATCCATTATCGTTCTTATGTCATTGGGGCTTCATGAATAAGCAAACCAAAGCCCTGGGACACAATAACAAGGATCTTGGCGATGAAAAAGTTTCATAATGGGTCATTTTACCCTTTAAACACATGCTCAAATTGACAGGGTTTCCTGAGTACAATGCATTCAGAGGCCATTTACTACACTAAAAGTGACTTTGATCTTTTAACCTATGTACAGATCTTGTAGACCACTTCAATACCTTTCCAAAACTGTCTTAATCATCACGCTAGGACACATGGCTACGAAGTTATGGCCATTTGAAGGAACATCCAACTACATCACTTGAGCTTTTCACCCGTCCCTATGGCCATGGTTGAAATTTTGACGAAAATGCAAGGTCATCCATTATCGTTCTTATGTCATTGGGGCTTCATGAATAAGCAAACCAAAGCCCTGGGACACAATAACAAGGATCTTGGCGATGAAAAAGTTTCATAATGGGTCATTTTACCCTTTAAACACATGCTCAAATTGACAGGGTTTCCTGAGTACAATGCATTCAGAGGCCATTTACTACACTAAAAGTGACTTTGATCTTTTAACCTATGTACAGATCTTGTAGACCACTTCAATACCTTTCCAAAACTGTCTTAATCATCACGCTAGGACACATGGCTACGAAGTTATGGCCATTTGAAGGAACATCCAACTACATCACTTGAGCTTTTCACCCGTCCCTATGGCCATGGTTGAAATTTTGACGAAAATGCAAGGTCATCCATTATCGTTCTTATGTCATTGGGGCTTCATGAATAAGCAAACCAAAGCCCTGGGACACAATAACAAGGATCTTGGCGATGAAAAAGTTTCATAATGGGTCATTTTACCCTTTAAACACATGCTCAAATTGACAGGGTTTCCTGAGTACAATGCATTCAGAGGCCATTTACTACACTAAAAGTGACTTTGATCTTTTAACCTATGTACAGATCTTGTAGACCACTTCAATACCTTTCCAAAACTGTCTTAATCATCACGCTAGGACACATGGCTACGAAGTTATGGCCATTTGAAGGAACATCCAACTACATCACTTGAGCTTTCTCACCCGTCCCTATGGCCATGGTTGAAATTTTGACGAAAATGCAAGGTCATCCATTATCGTTCTTATGTCATTGGGGCTTCATGAATAAGCAAACCAAAGCCCTGGGACACAATAACAAGGATCTTGGCGATGAAAAAGTTTCATAATGGGTCATTTTACCCTTTAAACACATGCTCAAATTGACAGGGTTTCCTGAGTACAATGCATTCAGAGGCCATTTACTACACTAAAAGTGACTTTGATCTTTTAACCTATGTACAGATCTTGTAGACCACTTCAATACCTTTCCAAAACTGTCTTAATCATCACGCTAGGACACATGGCTACGAAGTTATGGCCATTTGAAGGAACATCCAACTACATCACTTGAGCTTTCTCACCCGTCCCTATGGCCATGGTTGAAATTTTGACGAAAATGCAAGGTCATCCATTATCGTTCTTATGTCATTGGGGCTTCATGAATAAGCAAACCAAAGCCCTGGGACACAATAACAAGGATCTTGGCGATGAAAAAGTTTCATAATGGGTCATTTTACCCTTTAAACACATGCTCAAATTGACAGGGTTTCCTGAGTACAATGCATTCAGAGGCCATTTACTACACTAAAAGTGACTTTGATCTTTTAACCTATGTACAGATCTTGTAGACCACTTCAATACCTTTCCAAAACTGTCTTAATCATCACGCTAGGACACATGGCTACGAAGTTATGGCCATTTGAAGGAACATCCAACTACATCACTTGAGCTTTTTCACCCGTCCCTATGGCCATGGTTGAAATTTTGACGAAAATGCAAGGTCATCCATTATCGTTCTTATGTCATTGGGGCTTCATGAATAAGCAAACCAAAGCCCTGGGACACAATAACAAGGATCTTGGCGATGAAAAAGTTTCATAATGGGTCATTTTACCCTTTAAACACATGCTCAAATTGACAGGGTTTCCTGAGTACAATGCATTCAGAGGCCATTTACTACACTAAAAGTGACTTTGATCTTTTAACCTATGTACAGATCTTGTAGACCACTTCAATACCTTTCCAAAACTGTCTTAATCATCACGCTAGGACACATGGCTACGAAGTTATGGCCATTTGAAGGAACATCCAACTACATCACTTGAGCTTTTCACCCGTCCCTATGGCCATGGTTGAAATTTTGACGAAAATGCAAGGTCATCCATTATCGTTCTTATGTCATTGGGGCTTCATGAATAAGCAAACCAAAGCCCTGGGACACAATAACAAGGATCTTGGCGATGAAAAAGTTTCATAATGGGTCATTTTACCCTTTAAACACATGCTCAAATTGACAGGGTTTCCTGAGTACAATGCATTCAGAGGCCATTTACTACACTAAAAGTGACTTTGATCTTTTAACCTATGTACAGATCTTGTAGACCACTTCAATACCTTTCCAAAACTGTCTTAATCATCACGCTAGGACACATGGCTACGAAGTTATGGCCATTTGAAGGAACATCCAACTACATCACTTGAGCTTTCTCACCCGTCCCTATGGCCATGGTTGAAATTTTGACGAAAATGCAAGGTCATCCATTATCGTTCTTATGTCATTGGGGCTTCATGAATAAGCAAACCAAAGCCCTGGGACACAATAACAAGGATCTTGGCGATGAAAAAGTTTCATAATGGGTCATTTTACCCTTTAAACACATGCTCAAATTGACAGGGTTTCCTGAGTACAATGCATTCAGAGGCCATTTACTACACTAAAAGTGACTTTGATCTTTTAACCTATGTACAGATCTTGTAGACCACTTCAATACCTTTCCAAAACTGTCTTAATCATCACGCTAGGACACATGGCTACGAAGTTATGGCCATTTGAAGGAACATCCAACTACATCACTTGAGCTTTCTCACCCGTCCCTATGGCCATGGTTGAAATTTTGACGAAAATGCAAGGTCATCCATTATCGTTCTTATGTCATTGGGGCTTCATGAATAAGCAAACCAAAGCCCTGGGACACAATAACAAGGATCTTGGCGATGAAAAAGTTTCATAATGGGTCATTTTACCCTTTAAACACATGCTCAAATTGACAGGGTTTCCTGAGTACAATGCATTCAGAGGCCATTTACTACACTAAAAGTGACTTTGATCTTTTAACCTATGTACAGATCTTGTAGACCACTTCAATACCTTTCCAAAACTGTCTTAATCATCACGCTAGGACACATGGCTACGAAGTTATGGCCATTTGAAGGAACATCCAACTACATCACTTGAGCTTTTCACCCGTCCCTATGGCCATGGTTGAAATTTTGACGAAAATGCAAGGTCATCCATTATCGTTCTTATGTCATTGGGGCTTCATGAATAAGCAAACCAAAGCCCTGGGACACAATAACAAGGATCTTGGCGATGAAAAAGTTTCATAATGGGTCATTTTACCCTTTAAACACATGCTCAAATTGACAGGGTTTCCTGAGTACAATGCATTCAGAGGCCATTTACTACACTAAAAGTGACTTTGATCTTTAACCTATGTACAGATCTTGTAGACCACTTCAATACCTTTCCAAAACTGTCTTAATCATCACGCTAGGACACATGGCTACGAAGTTATGGCCATTTGAAGGAACATCCAACTACATCACTTGAGCTTTCTCACCCGTCCCTATGGCCATGGTTGAAATTTTGACGAAAATGCAAGGTCATCCATTATCGTTCTTATGTCATTGGGGCTTCATGAATAAGCAAACCAAAGCCCTGGGACACAATAACAAGGATCTTGGCGATGAAAAAGTTTCATAATGGGTCATTTTACCCTTTAAACACATGCTCAAATTGACAGGGTTTCCTGAGTACAATGCATTCAGAGGCCATTTACTACACTAAAAGTGACTTTGATCTTTTAACCTATGTACAGATCTTGTAGACCACTTCAATACCTTTCCAAAACTGTCTTAATCATCACGCTAGGACACATGGCTACGAAGTTATGGCCATTTGAAGGAACATCCAACTACATCACTTGAGCTTTCTCACCCGTCCCTATGGCCATGGTTGAAATTTTGACGAAAATGCAAGGTCATCCATTATCGTTCTTATGTCATTGGGGCTTCATGAATAAGCAAACCAAAGCCCTGGGACACAATAACAAGGATCTTGGCGATGAAAAAGTTTCATAATGGGTCATTTTACCCTTTAAACACATGCTCAAATTGACAGGGTTTCCTGAGTACAATGCATTCAGAGGCCATTTACTACACTAAAAGTGACTTTGATCTTTTAACCTATGTACAGATCTTGTAGACCACTTCAATACCTTTCCAAAACTGTCTTAATCATCACGCTAGGACACATGGCTACGAAGTTATGGCCATTTGAAGGAACATCCAACTACATCACTTGAGCTTTTCACCCGTCCCTATGGCCATGGTTGAAATTTTGACGAAAATGCAAGGTCATCCATTATCGTTCTTATGTCATTGGGGCTTCATGAATAAGCAAACCAAAGCCCTGGGACACAATAACAAGGATCTTGGCGATGAAAAAGTTTCATAATGGGTCATTTTACCCTTTAAACACATGCTCAAATTGACAGGGTTTCCTGAGTACAATGCATTCAGAGGCCATTTACTACACTAAAAGTGACTTTGATCTTTTAACCTATGTACAGATCTTGTAGACCACTTCAATACCTTTCCAAAACTGTCTTAATCATCACGCTAGGACACATGGCTACGAAGTTATGGCCATTTGAAGGAACATCCAACTACATCACTTGAGCTTTTTCACCCGTCCCTATGGCCATGGTTGAAATTTTGACGAAAATGCAAGGTCATCCATTATCGTTCTTATGTCATTGGGGCTTCATGAATAAGCAAACCAAAGCCCTGGGACACAATAACAAGGATCTTGGCGATGAAAAAGTTTCATAATGGGTCATTTTACCCTTTAAACACATGCTCAAATTGACAGGGTTTCCTGAGTACAATGCATTCAGAGGCCATTTACTACACTAAAAGTGACTTTGATCTTTTAACCTATGTACAGATCTTGTAGACCACTTCAATACCTTTCCAAAACTGTCTTAATCATCACGCTAGGACACATGGCTACGAAGTTATGGCCATTTGAAGGAACATCCAACTACATCACTTGAGCTTTTCACCCGTCCCTATGGCCATGGTTGAAATTTTGACGAAAATGCAAGGTCATCCATTATCGTTCTTATGTCATTGGGGCTTCATGAATAAGCAAACCAAAGCCCTGGGACACAATAACAAGGATCTTGGCGATGAAAAAGTTTCATAATGGGTCATTTTACCCTTTAAACACATGCTCAAATTGACAGGGTTTCCTGAGTACAATGCATTCAGAGGCCATTTACTACACTAAAAGTGACTTTGATCTTTTAACCTATGTACAGATCTTGTAGACCACTTCAATACCTTTCCAAAACTGTCTTAATCATCACGCTAGGACACATGGCTACGAAGTTATGGCCATTTGAAGGAACATCCAACTACATCACTTGAGCTTTTCACCCGTCCCTATGGCCATGGTTGAAATTTTGACGAAAATGCAAGGTCATCCATTATCGTTCTTATGTCATTGGGGCTTCATGAATAAGCAAACCAAAGCCCTGGGACACAATAACAAGGATCTTGGCGATGAAAAAGTTTCATAATGGGTCATTTACCCTTTAAACACATGCTCAAATTGACAGGGTTTCCTGAGTACAATGCATTCAGAGGCCATTTACTACACTAAAAGTGACTTTGATCTTTTAACCTATGTACAGATCTTGTAGACCACTTCAATACCTTTCCAAAACTGTCTTAATCATCACGCTAGGACACATGGCTACGAAGTTATGGCCATTTGAAGGAACATCCAACTACATCACTTGAGCTTTTTCACCCGTCCCTATGGCCATGGTTGAAATTTTGACGAAAATGCAAGGTCATCCATTATCGTTCTTATGTCATTGGGGCTTCATGAATAAGCAAACCAAAGCCCTGGGACACAATAACAAGGATCTTGGCGATGAAAAAGTTTCATAATGGGTCATTTTACCCTTTAAACACATGCTCAAATTGACAGGGTTTCCTGAGTACAATGCATTCAGAGGCCATTTACTACACTAAAAGTGACTTTGATCTTTTAACCTATGTACAGATCTTGTAGACCACTTCAATACCTTTCCAAAACTGTCTTAATCATCACGCTAGGACACATGGCTACGAAGTTATGGCCATTTGAAGGAACATCCAACTACATCACTTGAGCTTTTCACCCGTCCCTATGGCCATGGTTGAAATTTTGACGAAAATGCAAGGTCATCCATTATCGTTCTTATGTCATTGGGGCTTCATGAATAAGCAAACCAAAGCCCTGGGACACAATAACAAGGATCTTGGCGATGAAAAAGTTTCATAATGGGTCATTTTACCCTTTAAACACATGCTCAAATTGACAGGGTTTCCTGAGTACAATGCATTCAGAGGCCATTTACTACACTAAAAGTGACTTTGATCTTTTAACCTATGTACAGATCTTGTAGACCACTTCAATACCTTTCCAAAACTGTCTTAATCATCACGCTAGGACACATGGCTACGAAGTTATGGCCATTTGAAGGAACATCCAACTACATCACTTGAGCTTTTTCACCCGTCCCTATGGCCATGGTTGAAATTTTGACGAAAATGCAAGGTCATCCATTATCGTTCTTATGTCATTGGGGCTTCATGAATAAGCAAACCAAAGCCCTGGGACACAATAACAAGGATCTTGGCGATGAAAAAGTTTCATAATGGGTCATTTTACCCTTTAAACACATGCTCAAATTGACAGGGTTTCCTGAGTACAATGCATTCAGAGGCCATTTACTACACTAAAAGTGACTTTGATCTTTTAACCTATGTACAGATCTTGTAGACCACTTCAATACCTTTCCAAAACTGTCTTAATCATCACGCTAGGACACATGGCTACGAAGTTATGGCCATTTGAAGGAACATCCAACTACATCACTTGAGCTTTTTCACCCGTCCCTATGGCCATGGTTGAAATTTTGACGAAAATGCAAGGTCATCCATTATCGTTCTTATGTCATTGGGGCTTCATGAATAAGCAAACCAAAGCCCTGGGACACAATAACAAGGATCTTGGCGATGAAAAAGTTTCATAATGGGTCATTTTACCCTTTAAACACATGCTCAAATTGACAGGGTTTCCTGAGTACAATGCATTCAGAGGCCATTTACTACACTAAAAGTGACTTTGATCTTTTAACCTATGTACAGATCTTGTAGACCACTTCAATACCTTTCCAAAACTGTCTTAATCATCACGCTAGGACACATGGCTACGAAGTTATGGCCATTTGAAGGAACATCCAACTACATCACTTGAGCTTTTTCACCCGTCCCTATGGCCATGGTTGAAATTTTGACGAAAATGCAAGGTCATCCATTATCGTTCTTATGTCATTGGGGCTTCATGAATAAGCAAACCAAAGCCCTGGGACACAATAACAAGGATCTTGGCGATGAAAAAGTTTCATAATGGGTCATTTACCCTTTAAACACATGCTCAAATTGACAGGGTTTCCTGAGTACAATGCATTCAGAGGCCATTTACTACACTAAAAGTGACTTTGATCTTTTAACCTATGTACAGATCTTGTAGACCACTTCAATACCTTTCCAAAACTGTCTTAATCATCACGCTAGGACACATGGCTACGAAGTTATGGCCATTTGAAGGAACATCCAACTACATCACTTGAGCTTTTTCACCCGTCCCTATGGCCATGGTTGAAATTTTGACGAAAATGCAAGGTCATCCATTATCGTTCTTATGTCATTGGGGCTTCATGAATAAGCAAACCAAAGCCCTGGGACACAATAACAAGGATCTTGGCGATGAAAAAGTTTCATAATGGGTCATTTTACCCTTTAAACACATGCTCAAATTGACAGGGTTTCCTGAGTACAATGCATTCAGAGGCCATTTACTACACTAAAAGTGACTTTGATCTTTTAACCTATGTACAGATCTTGTAGACCACTTCAATACCTTTCCAAAACTGTCTTAATCATCACGCTAGGACACATGGCTACGAAGTTATGGCCATTTGAAGGAACATCCAACTACATCACTTGAGCTTTTTCACCCGTCCCTATGGCCATGGTTGAAATTTTGACGAAAATGCAAGGTCATCCATTATCGTTCTTATGTCATTGGGGCTTCATGAATAAGCAAACCAAAGCCCTGGGACACAATAACAAGGATCTTGGCGATGAAAAAGTTTCATAATGGGTCATTTTACCCTTTAAACACATGCTCAAATTGACAGGGTTTCCTGAGTACAATGCATTCAGAGGCCATTTACTACACTAAAAGTGACTTTGATCTTTTAACCTATGTACAGATCTTGTAGACCACTTCAATACCTTTCCAAAACTGTCTTAATCATCACGCTAGGACACATGGCTACGAAGTTATGGCCATTTGAAGGAACATCCAACTACATCACTTGAGCTTTCTCACCCGTCCCTATGGCCATGGTTGAAATTTTGACGAAAATGCAAGGTCATCCATTATCGTTCTTATGTCATTGGGGCTTCATGAATAAGCAAACCAAAGCCCTGGGACACAATAACAAGGATCTTGGCGATGAAAAAGTTTCATAATGGGTCATTTTACCCTTTAAACACATGCTCAAATTGACAGGGTTTCCTGAGTACAATGCATTCAGAGGCCATTTACTACACTAAAAGTGACTTTGATCTTTTAACCTATGTACAGATCTTGTAGACCACTTCAATACCTTTCCAAAACTGTCTTAATCATCACGCTAGGACACATGGCTACGAAGTTATGGCCATTTGAAGGAACATCCAACTACATCACTTGAGCTTTTCACCCGTCCCTATGGCCATGGTTGAAATTTTGACGAAAATGCAAGGTCATCCATTATCGTTCTTATGTCATTGGGGCTTCATGAATAAGCAAACCAAAGCCCTGGGACACAATAACAAGGATCTTGGCGATGAAAAAGTTTCATAATGGGTCATTTTACCCTTTAAACACATGCTCAAATTGACAGGGTTTCCTGAGTACAATGCATTCAGAGGCCATTTACTACACTAAAAGTGACTTTGATCTTTTAACCTATGTACAGATCTTGTAGACCACTTCAATACCTTTCCAAAACTGTCTTAATCATCACGCTAGGACACATGGCTACGAAGTTATGGCCATTTGAAGGAACATCCAACTACATCACTTGAGCTTTCTCACCCGTCCCTATGGCCATGGTTGAAATTTTGACGAAAATGCAAGGTCATCCATTATCGTTCTTATGTCATTGGGGCTTCATGAATAAGCAAACCAAAGCCCTGGGACACAATAACAAGGATCTTGGCGATGAAAAAGTTTCATAATGGGTCATTTTACCCTTTAAACACATGCTCAAATTGACAGGGTTTCCTGAGTACAATGCATTCAGAGGCCATTTACTACACTAAAAGTGACTTTGATCTTTTAACCTATGTACAGATCTTGTAGACCACTTCAATACCTTTCCAAAACTGTCTTAATCATCACGCTAGGACACATGGCTACGAAGTTATGGCCATTTGAAGGAACATCCAACTACATCACTTGAGCTTTCTCACCCGTCCCTATGGCCATGGTTGAAATTTTGACGAAAATGCAAGGTCATCCATTATCGTTCTTATGTCATTGGGGCTTCATGAATAAGCAAACCAAAGCCCTGGGACACAATAACAAGGATCTTGGCGATGAAAAAGTTTCATAATGGGTCATTTTACCCTTTAAACACATGCTCAAATTGACAGGGTTTCCTGAGTACAATGCATTCAGAGGCCATTTACTACACTAAAAGTGACTTTGATCTTTTAACCTATGTACAGATCTTGTAGACCACTTCAATACCTTTCCAAAACTGTCTTAATCATCACGCTAGGACACATGGCTACGAAGTTATGGCCATTTGAAGGAACATCCAACTACATCACTTGAGCTTTCTCACCCGTCCCTATGGCCATGGTTGAAATTTTGACGAAAATGCAAGGTCATCCATTATCGTTCTTATGTCATTGGGGCTTCATGAATAAGCAAACCAAAGCCCTGGGACACAATAACAAGGATCTTGGCGATGAAAAAGTTTCATAATGGGTCATTTTACCCTTTAAACACATGCTCAAATTGACAGGGTTTCCTGAGTACAATGCATTCAGAGGCCATTTACTACACTAAAAGTGACTTTGATCTTTAACCTATGTACAGATCTTGTAGACCACTTCAATACCTTTCCAAAACTGTCTTAATCATCACGCTAGGACACATGGCTACGAAGTTATGGCCATTTGAAGGAACATCCAACTACATCACTTGAGCTTTTCACCCGTCCCTATGGCCATGGTTGAAATTTTGACGAAAATGCAAGGTCATCCATTATCGTTCTTATGTCATTGGGGCTTCATGAATAAGCAAACCAAAGCCCTGGGACACAATAACAAGGATCTTGGCGATGAAAAAGTTTCATAATGGGTCATTTTACCCTTTAAACACATGCTCAAATTGACAGGGTTTCCTGAGTACAATGCATTCAGAGGCCATTTACTACACTAAAAGTGACTTTGATCTTTTAACCTATGTACAGATCTTGTAGACCACTTCAATACCTTTCCAAAACTGTCTTAATCATCACGCTAGGACACATGGCTACGAAGTTATGGCCATTTGAAGGAACATCCAACTACATCACTTGAGCTTTTTCACCCGTCCCTATGGCCATGGTTGAAATTTTGACGAAAATGCAAGGTCATCCATTATCGTTCTTATGTCATTGGGGCTTCATGAATAAGCAAACCAAAGCCCTGGGACACAATAACAAGGATCTTGGCGATGAAAAAGTTTCATAATGGGTCATTTTACCCTTTAAACACATGCTCAAATTGACAGGGTTTCCTGAGTACAATGCATTCAGAGGCCATTTACTACACTAAAAGTGACTTTGATCTTTTAACCTATGTACAGATCTTGTAGACCACTTCAATACCTTTCCAAAACTGTCTTAATCATCACGCTAGGACACATGGCTACGAAGTTATGGCCATTTGAAGGAACATCCAACTACATCACTTGAGCTTTTTCACCCGTCCCTATGGCCATGGTTGAAATTTTGACGAAAATGCAAGGTCATCCATTATCGTTCTTATGTCATTGGGGCTTCATGAATAAGCAAACCAAAGCCCTGGGACACAATAACAAGGATCTTGGCGATGAAAAAGTTTCATAATGGGTCATTTTACCCTTTAAACACATGCTCAAATTGACAGGGTTTCCTGAGTACAATGCATTCAGAGGCCATTTACTACACTAAAAGTGACTTTGATCTTTTAACCTATGTACAGATCTTGTAGACCACTTCAATACCTTTCCAAAACTGTCTTAATCATCACGCTAGGACACATGGCTACGAAGTTATGGCCATTTGAAGGAACATCCAACTACATCACTTGAGCTTTCTCACCCGTCCCTATGGCCATGGTTGAAATTTTGACGAAAATGCAAGGTCATCCATTATCGTTCTTATGTCATTGGGGCTTCATGAATAAGCAAACCAAAGCCCTGGGACACAATAACAAGGATCTTGGCGATGAAAAAGTTTCATAATGGGTCATTTTACCCTTTAAACACATGCTCAAATTGACAGGGTTTCCTGAGTACAATGCATTCAGAGGCCATTTACTACACTAAAAGTGACTTTGATCTTTTAACCTATGTACAGATCTTGTAGACCACTTCAATACCTTTCCAAAACTGTCTTAATCATCACGCTAGGACACATGGCTACGAAGTTATGGCCATTTGAAGGAACATCCAACTACATCACTTGAGCTTTTTCACCCGTCCCTATGGCCATGGTTGAAATTTTGACGAAAATGCAAGGTCATCCATTATCGTTCTTATGTCATTGGGGCTTCATGAATAAGCAAACCAAAGCCCTGGGACACAATAACAAGGATCTTGGCGATGAAAAAGTTTCATAATGGGTCATTTTACCCTTTAAACACATGCTCAAATTGACAGGGTTTCCTGAGTACAATGCATTCAGAGGCCATTTACTACACTAAAAGTGACTTTGATCTTTTAACCTATGTACAGATCTTGTAGACCACTTCAATACCTTTCCAAAACTGTCTTAATCATCACGCTAGGACACATGGCTACGAAGTTATGGCCATTTGAAGGAACATCCAACTACATCACTTGAGCTTTCTCACCCGTCCCTATGGCCATGGTTGAAATTTTGACGAAAATGCAAGGTCATCCATTATCGTTCTTATGTCATTGGGGCTTCATGAATAAGCAAACCAAAGCCCTGGGACACAATAACAAGGATCTTGGCGATGAAAAAGTTTCATAATGGGTCATTTTACCCTTTAAACACATGCTCAAATTGACAGGGTTTCCTGAGTACAATGCATTCAGAGGCCATTTACTACACTAAAAGTGACTTTGATCTTTTAACCTATGTACAGATCTTGTAGACCACTTCAATACCTTTCCAAAACTGTCTTAATCATCACGCTAGGACACATGGCTACGAAGTTATGGCCATTTGAAGGAACATCCAACTACATCACTTGAGCTTTTCACCCGTCCCTATGGCCATGGTTGAAATTTTGACGAAAATGCAAGGTCATCCATTATCGTTCTTATGTCATTGGGGCTTCATGAATAAGCAAACCAAAGCCCTGGGACACAATAACAAGGATCTTGGCGATGAAAAAGTTTCATAATGGGTCATTTTACCCTTTAAACACATGCTCAAATTGACAGGGTTTCCTGAGTACAATGCATTCAGAGGCCATTTACTACACTAAAAGTGACTTTGATCTTTTAACCTATGTACAGATCTTGTAGACCACTTCAATACCTTTCCAAAACTGTCTTAATCATCACGCTAGGACACATGGCTACGAAGTTATGGCCATTTGAAGGAACATCCAACTACATCACTTGAGCTTTCTCACCCGTCCCTATGGCCATGGTTGAAATTTTGACGAAAATGCAAGGTCATCCATTATCGTTCTTATGTCATTGGGGCTTCATGAATAAGCAAACCAAAGCCCTGGGACACAATAACAAGGATCTTGGCGATGAAAAAGTTTCATAATGGGTCATTTTACCCTTTAAACACATGCTCAAATTGACAGGGTTTCCTGAGTACAATGCATTCAGAGGCCATTTACTACACTAAAAGTGACTTTGATCTTTTAACCTATGTACAGATCTTGTAGACCACTTCAATACCTTTCCAAAACTGTCTTAATCATCACGCTAGGACACATGGCTACGAAGTTATGGCCATTTGAAGGAACATCCAACTACATCACTTGAGCTTTTTCACCCGTCCCTATGGCCATGGTTGAAATTTTGACGAAAATGCAAGGTCATCCATTATCGTTCTTATGTCATTGGGGCTTCATGAATAAGCAAACCAAAGCCCTGGGACACAATAACAAGGATCTTGGCGATGAAAAAGTTTCATAATGGGTCATTTTACCCTTTAAACACATGCTCAAATTGACAGGGTTTCCTGAGTACAATGCATTCAGAGGCCATTTACTACACTAAAAGTGACTTTGATCTTTTAACCTATGTACAGATCTTGTAGACCACTTCAATACCTTTCCAAAACTGTCTTAATCATCACGCTAGGACACATGGCTA
The DNA here is from genome assembly GCF_016920715.1 of Anopheles arabiensis. Classification (NCBI taxonomy): domain Eukaryota; kingdom Metazoa; phylum Arthropoda; class Insecta; order Diptera; family Culicidae; genus Anopheles; species Anopheles arabiensis. The sequence continues at coordinate 340,349 of NW_024412129.1, read as the reverse complement.
CGAAGTTATGGCCATTTGAAGGAACATCCAACTACATCACTTGAGCTTTTCACCCGTCCCTATGGCCATGGTTGAAATTTTGACGAAAATGCAAGGTCATCCATTATCGTTCTTATGTCATTGGGGCTTCATGAATAAGCAAACCAAAGCCCTGGGACACAATAACAAGGATCTTGGCGATGAAAAAGTTTCATAATGGGTCATTTTACCCTTTAAACACATGCTCAAATTGACAGGTTTTCCTGAGTACAATGCATTCAGAGGCCATTTACTACACTAAAAGTGACTTTGATCTTTTAACCTATGTACAGATCTTGTAGACCACTTCAATACCTTTCCAAAACTGTCTTAATCATCACGCTAGGACACATGGCTACGAAGTTATGGCCATTTGAAGGAACATCCAACTACATCACTTGAGCTTTTCACCCGTCCCTATGGCCATGGTTGAAATTTTGACGAAAATGCAAGGTCATCCATTATCGTTCTTATGTCATTGGGGCTTCATGAATAAGCAAACCAAAGCCCTGGGACACAATAACAAGGATCTTGGCGATGAAAAAGTTTCATAATGGGTCATTTTACCCTTTAAACACATGCTCAAATTGACAGGGTTTCCTGAGTACAATGCATTCAGAGGCCATTTACTACACTAAAAGTGACTTTGATCTTTTAACCTATGTACAGATCTTGTAGACCACTTCAATACCTTTCCAAAACTGTCTTAATCATCACGCTAGGACACATGGCTACGAAGTTATGGCCATTTGAAGGAACATCCAACTACATCACTTGAGCTTTTCACCCGTCCCTATGGCCATGGTTGAAATTTTGACGAAAATGCAAGGTCATCCATTATCGTTCTTATGTCATTGGGGCTTCATGAATAAGCAAACCAAAGCCCTGGGACACAATAACAAGGATCTTGGCGATGAAAAAGTTTCATAATGGGTCATTTTACCCTTTAAACACATGCTCAAATTGACAGGGTTTCCTGAGTACAATGCATTCAGAGGCCATTTACTACACTAAAAGTGACTTTGATCTTTTAACCTATGTACAGATCTTGTAGACCACTTCAATACCTTTCCAAAACTGTCTTAATCATCACGCTAGGACACATGGCTACGAAGTTATGGCCATTTGAAGGAACATCCAACTACATCACTTGAGCTTTTCACCCGTCCCTATGGCCATGGTTGAAATTTTGACGAAAATGCAAGGTCATCCATTATCGTTCTTATGTCATTGGGGCTTCATGAATAAGCAAACCAAAGCCCTGGGACACAATAACAAGGATCTTGGCGATGAAAAAGTTTCATAATGGGTCATTTTACCCTTTAAACACATGCTCAAATTGACAGGGTTTCCTGAGTACAATGCATTCAGAGGCCATTTACTACACTAAAAGTGACTTTGATCTTTTAACCTATGTACAGATCTTGTAGACCACTTCAATACCTTTCCAAAACTGTCTTAATCATCACGCTAGGACACATGGCTACGAAGTTATGGCCATTTGAAGGAACATCCAACTACATCACTTGAGCTTTCTCACCCGTCCCTATGGCCATGGTTGAAATTTTGACGAAAATGCAAGGTCATCCATTATCGTTCTTATGTCATTGGGGCTTCATGAATAAGCAAACCAAAGCCCTGGGACACAATAACAAGGATCTTGGCGATGAAAAAGTTTCATAATGGGTCATTTTACCCTTTAAACACATGCTCAAATTGACAGGGTTTCCTGAGTACAATGCATTCAGAGGCCATTTACTACACTAAAAGTGACTTTGATCTTTTAACCTATGTACAGATCTTGTAGACCACTTCAATACCTTTCCAAAACTGTCTTAATCATCACGCTAGGACACATGGCTACGAAGTTATGGCCATTTGAAGGAACATCCAACTACATCACTTGAGCTTTTCACCCGTCCCTATGGCCATGGTTGAAATTTTGACGAAAATGCAAGGTCATCCATTATCGTTCTTATGTCATTGGGGCTTCATGAATAAGCAAACCAAAGCCCTGGGACACAATAACAAGGATCTTGGCGATGAAAAAGTTTCATAATGGGTCATTTTACCCTTTAAACACATGCTCAAATTGACAGGGTTTCCTGAGTACAATGCATTCAGAGGCCATTTACTACACTAAAAGTGACTTTGATCTTTTAACCTATGTACAGATCTTGTAGACCACTTCAATACCTTTCCAAAACTGTCTTAATCATCACGCTAGGACACATGGCTACGAAGTTATGGCCATTTGAAGGAACATCCAACTACATCACTTGAGCTTTTCACCCGTCCCTATGGCCATGGTTGAAATTTTGACGAAAATGCAAGGTCATCCATTATCGTTCTTATGTCATTGGGGCTTCATGAATAAGCAAACCAAAGCCCTGGGACACAATAACAAGGATCTTGGCGATGAAAAAGTTTCATAATGGGTCATTTTACCCTTTAAACACATGCTCAAATTGACAGGGTTTCCTGAGTACAATGCATTCAGAGGCCATTTACTACACTAAAAGTGACTTTGATCTTTTAACCTATGTACAGATCTTGTAGACCACTTCAATACCTTTCCAAAACTGTCTTAATCATCACGCTAGGACACATGGCTACGAAGTTATGGCCATTTGAAGGAACATCCAACTACATCACTTGAGCTTTTTCACCCGTCCCTATGGCCATGGTTGAAATTTTGACGAAAATGCAAGGTCATCCATTATCGTTCTTATGTCATTGGGGCTTCATGAATAAGCAAACCAAAGCCCTGGGACACAATAACAAGGATCTTGGCGATGAAAAAGTTTCATAATGGGTCATTTTACCCTTTAAACACATGCTCAAATTGACAGGGTTTCCTGAGTACAATGCATTCAGAGGCCATTTACTACACTAAAAGTGACTTTGATCTTTTAACCTATGTACAGATCTTGTAGACCACTTCAATACCTTTCCAAAACTGTCTTAATCATCACGCTAGGACACATGGCTACGAAGTTATGGCCATTTGAAGGAACATCCAACTACATCACTTGAGCTTTCTCACCCGTCCCTATGGCCATGGTTGAAATTTTGACGAAAATGCAAGGTCATCCATTATCGTTCTTATGTCATTGGGGCTTCATGAATAAGCAAACCAAAGCCCTGGGACACAATAACAAGGATCTTGGCGATGAAAAAGTTTCATAATGGGTCATTTTACCCTTTAAACACATGCTCAAATTGACAGGGTTTCCTGAGTACAATGCATTCAGAGGCCATTTACTACACTAAAAGTGACTTTGATCTTTTAACCTATGTACAGATCTTGTAGACCACTTCAATACCTTTCCAAAACTGTCTTAATCATCACGCTAGGACACATGGCTACGAAGTTATGGCCATTTGAAGGAACATCCAACTACATCACTTGAGCTTTTTCACCCGTCCCTATGGCCATGGTTGAAATTTTGACGAAAATGCAAGGTCATCCATTATCGTTCTTATGTCATTGGGGCTTCATGAATAAGCAAACCAAAGCCCTGGGACACAATAACAAGGATCTTGGCGATGAAAAAGTTTCATAATGGGTCATTTTACCCTTTAAACACATGCTCAAATTGACAGGGTTTCCTGAGTACAATGCATTCAGAGGCCATTTACTACACTAAAAGTGACTTTGATCTTTTAACCTATGTACAGATCTTGTAGACCACTTCAATACCTTTCCAAAACTGTCTTAATCATCACGCTAGGACACATGGCTACGAAGTTATGGCCATTTGAAGGAACATCCAACTACATCACTTGAGCTTTTTCACCCGTCCCTATGGCCATGGTTGAAATTTTGACGAAAATGCAAGGTCATCCATTATCGTTCTTATGTCATTGGGGCTTCATGAATAAGCAAACCAAAGCCCTGGGACACAATAACAAGGATCTTGGCGATGAAAAAGTTTCATAATGGGTCATTTTACCCTTTAAACACATGCTCAAATTGACAGGGTTTCCTGAGTACAATGCATTCAGAGGCCATTTACTACACTAAAAGTGACTTTGATCTTTTAACCTATGTACAGATCTTGTAGACCACTTCAATACCTTTCCAAAACTGTCTTAATCATCACGCTAGGACACATGGCTACGAAGTTATGGCCATTTGAAGGAACATCCAACTACATCACTTGAGCTTTTCACCCGTCCCTATGGCCATGGTTGAAATTTTGACGAAAATGCAAGGTCATCCATTATCGTTCTTATGTCATTGGGGCTTCATGAATAAGCAAACCAAAGCCCTGGGACACAATAACAAGGATCTTGGCGATGAAAAAGTTTCATAATGGGTCATTTTACCCTTTAAACACATGCTCAAATTGACAGGTTTTCCTGAGTACAATGCATTCAGAGGCCATTTACTACACTAAAAGTGACTTTGATCTTTTAACCTATGTACAGATCTTGTAGACCACTTCAATACCTTTCCAAAACTGTCTTAATCATCACGCTAGGACACATGGCTACGAAGTTATGGCCATTTGAAGGAACATCCAACTACATCACTTGAGCTTTTTCACCCGTCCCTATGGCCATGGTTGAAATTTTGACGAAAATGCAAGGTCATCCATTATCGTTCTTATGTCATTGGGGCTTCATGAATAAGCAAACCAAAGCCCTGGGACACAATAACAAGGATCTTGGCGATGAAAAAGTTTCATAATGGGTCATTTTACCCTTTAAACACATGCTCAAATTGACAGGGTTTCCTGAGTACAATGCATTCAGAGGCCATTTACTACACTAAAAGTGACTTTGATCTTTTAACCTATGTACAGATCTTGTAGACCACTTCAATACCTTTCCAAAACTGTCTTAATCATCACGCTAGGACACATGGCTACGAAGTTATGGCCATTTGAAGGAACATCCAACTACATCACTTGAGCTTTCTCACCCGTCCCTATGGCCATGGTTGAAATTTTGACGAAAATGCAAGGTCATCCATTATCGTTCTTATGTCATTGGGGCTTCATGAATAAGCAAACCAAAGCCCTGGGACACAATAACAAGGATCTTGGCGATGAAAAAGTTTCATAATGGGTCATTTTACCCTTTAAACACATGCTCAAATTGACAGGGTTTCCTGAGTACAATGCATTCAGAGGCCATTTACTACACTAAAAGTGACTTTGATCTTTTAACCTATGTACAGATCTTGTAGACCACTTCAATACCTTTCCAAAACTGTCTTAATCATCACGCTAGGACACATGGCTACGAAGTTATGGCCATTTGAAGGAACATCCAACTACATCACTTGAGCTTTTTCACCCGTCCCTATGGCCATGGTTGAAATTTTGACGAAAATGCAAGGTCATCCATTATCGTTCTTATGTCATTGGGGCTTCATGAATAAGCAAACCAAAGCCCTGGGACACAATAACAAGGATCTTGGCGATGAAAAAGTTTCATAATGGGTCATTTTACCCTTTAAACACATGCTCAAATTGACAGGGTTTCCTGAGTACAATGCATTCAGAGGCCATTTACTACACTAAAAGTGACTTTGATCTTTTAACCTATGTACAGATCTTGTAGACCACTTCAATACCTTTCCAAAACTGTCTTAATCATCACGCTAGGACACATGGCTACGAAGTTATGGCCATTTGAAGGAACATCCAACTACATCACTTGAGCTTTCTCACCCGTCCCTATGGCCATGGTTGAAATTTTGACGAAAATGCAAGGTCATCCATTATCGTTCTTATGTCATTGGGGCTTCATGAATAAGCAAACCAAAGCCCTGGGACACAATAACAAGGATCTTGGCGATGAAAAAGTTTCATAATGGGTCATTTTACCCTTTAAACACATGCTCAAATTGACAGGGTTTCCTGAGTACAATGCATTCAGAGGCCATTTACTACACTAAAAGTGACTTTGATCTTTTAACCTATGTACAGATCTTGTAGACCACTTCAATACCTTTCCAAAACTGTCTTAATCATCACGCTAGGACACATGGCTACGAAGTTATGGCCATTTGAAGGAACATCCAACTACATCACTTGAGCTTTTTCACCCGTCCCTATGGCCATGGTTGAAATTTTGACGAAAATGCAAGGTCATCCATTATCGTTCTTATGTCATTGGGGCTTCATGAATAAGCAAACCAAAGCCCTGGGACACAATAACAAGGATCTTGGCATAAAGTCATTTTACCCTTTAAACACATGCTCAAATTGACAGGGTTTCCTGAGTACAATGCATTCAGAGGCCATTTACTACACTAAAAGTGACTTTGATCTTTTAACCTATGTACAGATCTTGTAGACCACTTCAATACCTTTCCAAAACTGTCTTAATCATCACGCTAGGACACATGGCTACGAAGTTATGGCCATTTGAAGGAACATCCAACTACATCACTTGAGCTTTTTCACCCGTCCCTATGGCCATGGTTGAAATTTTGACGAAAATGCAAGGTCATCCATTATCGTTCTTATGTCATTGGGGCTTCATGAATAAGCAAACCAAAGCCCTGGGACACAATAACAAGGATCTTGGCGATGAAAAAGTTTCATAATGGGTCATTTTACCCTTTAAACACATGCTCAAATTGACAGGGTTTCCTGAGTACAATGCATTCAGAGGCCATTTACTACACTAAAAGTGACTTTGATCTTTTAACCTATGTACAGATCTTGTAGACCACTTCAATACCTTTCCAAAACTGTCTTAATCATCACGCTAGGACACATGGCTACGAAGTTATGGCCATTTGAAGGAACATCCAACTACATCACTTGAGCTTTTTCACCCGTCCCTATGGCCATGGTTGAAATTTTGACGAAAATGCAAGGTCATCCATTATCGTTCTTATGTCATTGGGGCTTCATGAATAAGCAAACCAAAGCCCTGGGACACAATAACAAGGATCTTGGCGATGAAAAAGTTTCATAATGGGTCATTTTACCCTTTAAACACATGCTCAAATTGACAGGGTTTCCTGAGTACAATGCATTCAGAGGCCATTTACTACACTAAAAGTGACTTTGATCTTTTAACCTATGTACAGATCTTGTAGACCACTTCAATACCTTTCCAAAACTGTCTTAATCATCACGCTAGGACACATGGCTACGAAGTTATGGCCATTTGAAGGAACATCCAACTACATCACTTGAGCTTTTTCACCCGTCCCTATGGCCATGGTTGAAATTTTGACGAAAATGCAAGGTCATCCATTATCGTTCTTATGTCATTGGGGCTTCATGAATAAGCAAACCAAAGCCCTGGGACACAATAACAAGGATCTTGGCGATGAAAAAGTTTCATAATGGGTCATTTTACCCTTTAAACACATGCTCAAATTGACAGGGTTTCCTGAGTACAATGCATTCAGAGGCCATTTACTACACTAAAAGTGACTTTGATCTTTTAACCTATGTACAGATCTTGTAGACCACTTCAATACCTTTCCAAAACTGTCTTAATCATCACGCTAGGACACATGGCTACGAAGTTATGGCCATTTGAAGGAACATCCAACTACATCACTTGAGCTTTTTCACCCGTCCCTATGGCCATGGTTGAAATTTTGACGAAAATGCAAGGTCATCCATTATCGTTCTTATGTCATTGGGGCTTCATGAATAAGCAAACCAAAGCCCTGGGACACAATAACAAGGATCTTGGCGATGAAAAAGTTTCATAATGGGTCATTTTACCCTTTAAACACATGCTCAAATTGACAGGGTTTCCTGAGTACAATGCATTCAGAGGCCATTTACTACACTAAAAGTGACTTTGATCTTTTAACCTATGTACAGATCTTGTAGACCACTTCAATACCTTTCCAAAACTGTCTTAATCATCACGCTAGGACACATGGCTACGAAGTTATGGCCATTTGAAGGAACATCCAACTACATCACTTGAGCTTTTTCACCCGTCCCTATGGCCATGGTTGAAATTTTGACGAAAATGCAAGGTCATCCATTATCGTTCTTATGTCATTGGGGCTTCATGAATAAGCAAACCAAAGCCCTGGGACACAATAACAAGGATCTTGGCGATGAAAAAGTTTCATAATGGGTCATTTTACCCTTTAAACACATGCTCAAATTGACAGGGTTTCCTGAGTACAATGCATTCAGAGGCCATTTACTACACTAAAAGTGACTTTGATCTTTAAACCTATGTACAGATCTTGTAGACCACTTCAATACCTTTCCAAAACTGTCTTAATCATCACGCTAGGACACATGGCTACGAAGTTATGGCCATTTGAAGGAACATCCAACTACATCACTTGAGCTTTTTCACCCGTCCCTATGGCCATGGTTGAAATTTTGACGAAAATGCAAGGTCATCCATTATCGTTCTTATGTCATTGGGGCTTCATGAATAAGCAAACCAAAGCCCTGGGACACAATAACAAGGATCTTGGCGATGAAAAAGTTTCATAATGGGTCATTTTACCCTTTAAACACATGCTCAAATTGACAGGGTTTCCTGAGTACAATGCATTCAGAGGCCATTTACTACACTAAAAGTGACTTTGATCTTTTAACCTATGTACAGATCTTGTAGACCACTTCAATACCTTTCCAAAACTGTCTTAATCATCACGCTAGGACACATGGCTACGAAGTTATGGCCATTTGAAGGAACATCCAACTACATCACTTGAGCTTTTCACCCGTCCCTATGGCCATGGTTGAAATTTTGACGAAAATGCAAGGTCATCCATTATCGTTCTTATGTCATTGGGGCTTCATGAATAAGCAAACCAAAGCCCTGGGACACAATAACAAGGATCTTGGCGATGAAAAAGTTTCATAATGGGTCATTTTACCCTTTAAACACATGCTCAAATTGACAGGGTTTCCTGAGTACAATGCATTCAGAGGCCATTTACTACACTAAAAGTGACTTTGATCTTTTAACCTATGTACAGATCTTGTAGACCACTTCAATACCTTTCCAAAACTGTCTTAATCATCACGCTAGGACACATGGCTACGAAGTTATGGCCATTTGAAGGAACATCCAACTACATCACTTGAGCTTTCTCACCCGTCCCTATGGCCATGGTTGAAATTTTGACGAAAATGCAAGGTCATCCATTATCGTTCTTATGTCATTGGGGCTTCATGAATAAGCAAACCAAAGCCCTGGGACACAATAACAAGGATCTTGGCGATGAAAAAGTTTCATAATGGGTCATTTTACCCTTTAAACACATGCTCAAATTGACAGGTTTTCCTGAGTACAATGCATTCAGAGGCCATTTACTACACTAAAAGTGACTTTGATCTTTTAACCTATGTACAGATCTTGTAGACCACTTCAATACCTTTCCAAAACTGTCTTAATCATCACGCTAGGACACATGGCTACGAAGTTATGGCCATTTGAAGGAACATCCAACTACATCACTTGAGCTTTTCACCCGTCCCTATGGCCATGGTTGAAATTTTGACGAAAATGCAAGGTCATCCATTATCGTTCTTATGTCATTGGGGCTTCATGAATAAGCAAACCAAAGCCCTGGGACACAATAACAAGGATCTTGGCGATGAAAAAGTTTCATAATGGGTCATTTTACCCTTTAAACACATGCTCAAATTGACAGGGTTTCCTGAGTACAATGCATTCAGAGGCCATTTACTACACTAAAAGTGACTTTGATCTTTTAACCTATGTACAGATCTTGTAGACCACTTCAATACCTTTCCAAAACTGTCTTAATCATCACGCTAGGACACATGGCTACGAAGTTATGGCCATTTGAAGGAACATCCAACTACATCACTTGAGCTTTTCACCCGTCCCTATGGCCATGGTTGAAATTTTGACGAAAATGCAAGGTCATCCATTATCGTTCTTATGTCATTGGGGCTTCATGAATAAGCAAACCAAAGCCCTGGGACACAATAACAAGGATCTTGGCGATGAAAAAGTTTCATAATGGGTCATTTTACCCTTTAAACACATGCTCAAATTGACAGGGTTTCCTGAGTACAATGCATTCAGAGGCCATTTACTACACTAAAAGTGACTTTGATCTTTTAACCTATGTACAGATCTTGTAGACCACTTCAATACCTTTCCAAAACTGTCTTAATCATCACGCTAGGACACATGGCTACGAAGTTATGGCCATTTGAAGGAACATCCAACTACATCACTTGAGCTTTTCACCCGTCCCTATGGCCATGGTTGAAATTTTGACGAAAATGCAAGGTCATCCATTATCGTTCTTATGTCATTGGGGCTTCATGAATAAGCAAACCAAAGCCCTGGGACACAATAACAAGGATCTTGGCGATGAAAAAGTTTCATAATGGGTCATTTTACCCTTTAAACACATGCTCAAATTGACAGGGTTTCCTGAGTACAATGCATTCAGAGGCCATTTACTACACTAAAAGTGACTTTGATCTTTTAACCTATGTACAGATCTTGTAGACCACTTCAATACCTTTCCAAAACTGTCTTAATCATCACGCTAGGACACATGGCTACGAAGTTATGGCCATTTGAAGGAACATCCAACTACATCACTTGAGCTTTTCACCCGTCCCTATGGCCATGGTTGAAATTTTGACGAAAATGCAAGGTCATCCATTATCGTTCTTATGTCATTGGGGCTTCATGAATAAGCAAACCAAAGCCCTGGGACACAATAACAAGGATCTTGGCGATGAAAAAGTTTCATAATGGGTCATTTTACCCTTTAAACACATGCTCAAATTGACAGGGTTTCCTGAGTACAATGCATTCAGAGGCCATTTACTACACTAAAAGTGACTTTGATCTTTTAACCTATGTACAGATCTTGTAGACCACTTCAATACCTTTCCAAAACTGTCTTAATCATCACGCTAGGACACATGGCTACGAAGTTATGGCCATTTGAAGGAACATCCAACTACATCACTTGAGCTTTCTCACCCGTCCCTATGGCCATGGTTGAAATTTTGACGAAAATGCAAGGTCATCCATTATCGTTCTTATGTCATTGGGGCTTCATGAATAAGCAAACCAAAGCCCTGGGACACAATAACAAGGATCTTGGCGATGAAAAAGTTTCATAATGGGTCATTTTACCCTTTAAACACATGCTCAAATTGACAGGGTTTCCTGAGTACAATGCATTCAGAGGCCATTTACTACACTAAAAGTGACTTTGATCTTTTAACCTATGTACAGATCTTGTAGACCACTTCAATACCTTTCCAAAACTGTCTTAATCATCACGCTAGGACACATGGCTACGAAGTTATGGCCATTTGAAGGAACATCCAACTACATCACTTGAGCTTTCTCACCCGTCCCTATGGCCATGGTTGAAATTTTGACGAAAATGCAAGGTCATCCATTATCGTTCTTATGTCATTGGGGCTTCATGAATAAGCAAACCAAAGCCCTGGGACACAATAACAAGGATCTTGGCGATGAAAAAGTTTCATAATGGGTCATTTTACCCTTTAAACACATGCTCAAATTGACAGGGTTTCCTGAGTACAATGCATTCAGAGGCCATTTACTACACTAAAAGTGACTTTGATCTTTTAACCTATGTACAGATCTTGTAGACCACTTCAATACCTTTCCAAAACTGTCTTAATCATCACGCTAGGACACATGGCTACGAAGTTATGGCCATTTGAAGGAACATCCAACTACATCACTTGAGCTTTCTCACCCGTCCCTATGGCCATGGTTGAAATTTTGACGAAAATGCAAGGTCATCCATTATCGTTCTTATGTCATTGGGGCTTCATGAATAAGCAAACCAAAGCCCTGGGACACAATAACAAGGATCTTGGCGATGAAAAAGTTTCATAATGGGTCATTTTACCCTTTAAACACATGCTCAAATTGACAGGGTTTCCTGAGTACAATGCATTCAGAGGCCATTTACTACACTAAAAGTGACTTTGATCTTTTAACCTATGTACAGATCTTGTAGACCACTTCAATACCTTTCCAAAACTGTCTTAATCATCACGCTAGGACACATGGCTACGAAGTTATGGCCATTTGAAGGAACATCCAACTACATCACTTGAGCTTTTTCACCCGTCCCTATGGCCATGGTTGAAATTTTGACGAAAATGCAAGGTCATCCATTATCGTTCTTATGTCATTGGGGCTTCATGAATAAGCAAACCAAAGCCCTGGGACACAATAACAAGGATCTTGGCGATGAAAAAGTTTCATAATGGGTCATTTTACCCTTTAAACACATGCTCAAATTGACAGGGTTTCCTGAGTACAATGCATTCAGAGGCCATTTACTACACTAAAAGTGACTTTGATCTTTTAACCTATGTACAGATCTTGTAGACCACTTCAATACCTTTCCAAAACTGTCTTAATCATCACGCTAGGACACATGGCTACGAAGTTATGGCCATTTGAAGGAACATCCAACTACATCACTTGAGCTTTTCACCCGTCCCTATGGCCATGGTTGAAATTTTGACGAAAATGCAAGGTCATCCATTATCGTTCTTATGTCATTGGGGCTTCATGAATAAGCAAACCAAAGCCCTGGGACACAATAACAAGGATCTTGGCGATGAAAAAGTTTCATAATGGGTCATTTTACCCTTTAAACACATGCTCAAATTGACAGGGTTTCCTGAGTACAATGCATTCAGAGGCCATTTACTACACTAAAAGTGACTTTGATCTTTTAACCTATGTACAGATCTTGTAGACCACTTCAATACCTTTCCAAAACTGTCTTAATCATCACGCTAGGACACATGGCTACGAAGTTATGGCCATTTGAAGGAACATCCAACTACATCACTTGAGCTTTTCACCCGTCCCTATGGCCATGGTTGAAATTTTGACGAAAATGCAAGGTCATCCATTATCGTTCTTATGTCATTGGGGCTTCATGAATAAGCAAACCAAAGCCCTGGGACACAATAACAAGGATCTTGGCGATGAAAAAGTTTCATAATGGGTCATTTTACCCTTTAAACACATGCTCAAATTGACAGGGTTTCCTGAGTACAATGCATTCAGAGGCCATTTACTACACTAAAAGTGACTTTGATCTTTAAACCTATGTACAGATCTTGTAGACCACTTCAATACCTTTCCAAAACTGTCTTAATCATCACGCTAGGACACATGGCTACGAAGTTATGGCCATTTGAAGGAACATCCAACTACATCACTTGAGCTTTTTCACCCGTCCCTATGGCCATGGTTGAAATTTTGACGAAAATGCAAGGTCATCCATTATCGTTCTTATGTCATTGGGGCTTCATGAATAAGCAAACCAAAGCCCTGGGACACAATAACAAGGATCTTGGCGATGAAAAAGTTTCATAATGGGTCATTTTACCCTTTAAACACATGCTCAAATTGACAGGGTTTCCTGAGTACAATGCATTCAGAGGCCATTTACTACACTAAAAGTGACTTTGATCTTTTAACCTATGTACAGATCTTGTAGACCACTTCAATACCTTTCCAAAACTGTCTTAATCATCACGCTAGGACACATGGCTACGAAGTTATGGCCATTTGAAGGAACATCCAACTACATCACTTGAGCTTTTTCACCCGTCCCTATGGCCATGGTTGAAATTTTGACGAAAATGCAAGGTCATCCATTATCGTTCTTATGTCATTGGGGCTTCATGAATAAGCAAACCAAAGCCCTGGGACACAATAACAAGGATCTTGGCGATGAAAAAGTTTCATAATGGGTCATTTTACCCTTTAAACACATGCTCAAATTGACAGGGTTTCCTGAGTACAATGCATTCAGAGGCCATTTACTACACTAAAAGTGACTTTGATCTTTTAACCTATGTACAGATCTTGTAGACCACTTCAATACCTTTCCAAAACTGTCTTAATCATCACGCTAGGACACATGGCTACGAAGTTATGGCCATTTGAAGGAACATCCAACTACATCACTTGAGCTTTTCACCCGTCCCTATGGCCATGGTTGAAATTTTGACGAAAATGCAAGGTCATCCATTATCGTTCTTATGTCATTGGGGCTTCATGAATAAGCAAACCAAAGCCCTGGGACACAATAACAAGGATCTTGGCGATGAAAAAGTTTCATAATGGGTCATTTTACCCTTTAAACACATGCTCAAATTGACAGGGTTTCCTGAGTACAATGCATTCAGAGGCCATTTACTACACTAAAAGTGACTTTGATCTTTTAACCTATGTACAGATCTTGTAGACCACTTCAATACCTTTCCAAAACTGTCTTAATCATCACGCTAGGACACATGGCTACGAAGTTATGGCCATTTGAAGGAACATCCAACTACATCACTTGAGCTTTTCACCCGTCCCTATGGCCATGGTTGAAATTTTGACGAAAATGCAAGGTCATCCATTATCGTTCTTATGTCATTGGGGCTTCATGAATAAGCAAACCAAAGCCCTGGGACACAATAACAAGGATCTTGGCGATGAAAAAGTTTCATAATGGGTCATTTTACCCTTTAAACACATGCTCAAATTGACAGGGTTTCCTGAGTACAATGCATTCAGAGGCCATTTACTACACTAAAAGTGACTTTGATCTTTTAACCTATGTACAGATCTTGTAGACCACTTCAATACCTTTCCAAAACTGTCTTAATCATCACGCTAGGACACATGGCTACGAAGTTATGGCCATTTGAAGGAACATCCAACTACATCACTTGAGCTTTTCACCCGTCCCTATGGCCATGGTTGAAATTTTGACGAAAATGCAAGGTCATCCATTATCGTTCTTATGTCATTGGGGCTTCATGAATAAGCAAACCAAAGCCCTGGGACACAATAACAAGGATCTTGGCGATGAAAAAGTTTCATAATGGGTCATTTTACCCTTTAAACACATGCTCAAATTGACAGGGTTTCCTGAGTACAATGCATTCAGAGGCCATTTACTACACTAAAAGTGACTTTGATCTTTAACCTATGTACAGATCTTGTAGACCACTTCAATACCTTTCCAAAACTGTCTTAATCATCACGCTAGGACACATGGCTACGAAGTTATGGCCATTTGAAGGAACATCCAACTACATCACTTGAGCTTTTTCACCCGTCCCTATGGCCATGGTTGAAATTTTGACGAAAATGCAAGGTCATCCATTATCGTTCTTATGTCATTGGGGCTTCATGAATAAGCAAACCAAAGCCCTGGGACACAATAACAAGGATCTTGGCGATGAAAAAGTTTCATAATGGGTCATTTTACCCTTTAAACACATGCTCAAATTGACAGGGTTTCCTGAGTACAATGCATTCAGAGGCCATTTACTACACTAAAAGTGACTTTGATCTTTTAACCTATGTACAGATCTTGTAGACCACTTCAATACCTTTCCAAAACTGTCTTAATCATCACGCTAGGACACATGGCTACGAAGTTATGGCCATTTGAAGGAACATCCAACTACATCACTTGAGCTTTTTCACCCGTCCCTATGGCCATGGTTGAAATTTTGACGAAAATGCAAGGTCATCCATTATCGTTCTTATGTCATTGGGGCTTCATGAATAAGCAAACCAAAGCCCTGGGACACAATAACAAGGATCTTGGCGATGAAAAAGTTTCATAATGGGTCATTTTACCCTTTAAACACATGCTCAAATTGACAGGGTTTCCTGAGTACAATGCATTCAGAGGCCATTTACTACACTAAAAGTGACTTTGATCTTTTAACCTATGTACAGATCTTGTAGACCACTTCAATACCTTTCCAAAACTGTCTTAATCATCACGCTAGGACACATGGCTACGAAGTTATGGCCATTTGAAGGAACATCCAACTACATCACTTGAGCTTTTTCACCCGTCCCTATGGCCATGGTTGAAATTTTGACGAAAATGCAAGGTCATCCATTATCGTTCTTATGTCATTGGGGCTTCATGAATAAGCAAACCAAAGCCCTGGGACACAATAACAAGGATCTTGGCGATGAAAAAGTTTCATAATGGGTCATTTTACCCTTTAAACACATGCTCAAATTGACAGGGTTTCCTGAGTACAATGCATTCAGAGGCCATTTACTACACTAAAAGTGACTTTGATCTTTTAACCTATGTACAGATCTTGTAGACCACTTCAATACCTTTCCAAAACTGTCTTAATCATCACGCTAGGACACATGGCTACGAAGTTATGGCCATTTGAAGGAACATCCAACTACATCACTTGAGCTTTCTCACCCGTCCCTATGGCCATGGTTGAAATTTTGACGAAAATGCAAGGTCATCCATTATCGTTCTTATGTCATTGGGGCTTCATGAATAAGCAAACCAAAGCCCTGGGACACAATAACAAGGATCTTGGCGATGAAAAAGTTTCATAATGGGTCATTTTACCCTTTAAACACATGCTCAAATTGACAGGGTTTCCTGAGTACAATGCATTCAGAGGCCATTTACTACACTAAAAGTGACTTTGATCTTTTAACCTATGTACAGATCTTGTAGACCACTTCAATACCTTTCCAAAACTGTCTTAATCATCACGCTAGGACACATGGCTACGAAGTTATGGCCATTTGAAGGAACATCCAACTACATCACTTGAGCTTTTTCACCCGTCCCTATGGCCATGGTTGAAATTTTGACGAAAATGCAAGGTCATCCATTATCGTTCTTATGTCATTGGGGCTTCATGAATAAGCAAACCAAAGCCCTGGGACACAATAACAAGGATCTTGGCGATGAAAAAGTTTCATAATGGGTCATTTTACCCTTTAAACACATGCTCAAATTGACAGGGTTTCCTGAGTACAATGCATTCAGAGGCCATTTACTACACTAAAAGTGACTTTGATCTTTTAACCTATGTACAGATCTTGTAGACCACTTCAATACCTTTCCAAAACTGTCTTAATCATCACGCTAGGACACATGGCTACGAAGTTATGGCCATTTGAAGGAACATCCAACTACATCACTTGAGCTTTTCACCCGTCCCTATGGCCATGGTTGAAATTTTGACGAAAATGCAAGGTCATCCATTATCGTTCTTATGTCATTGGGGCTTCATGAATAAGCAAACCAAAGCCCTGGGACACAATAACAAGGATCTTGGCGATGAAAAAGTTTCATAATGGGTCATTTTACCCTTTAAACACATGCTCAAATTGACAGGGTTTCCTGAGTACAATGCATTCAGAGGCCATTTACTACACTAAAAGTGACTTTGATCTTTTAACCTATGTACAGATCTTGTAGACCACTTCAATACCTTTCCAAAACTGTCTTAATCATCACGCTAGGACACATGGCTACGAAGTTATGGCCATTTGAAGGAACATCCAACTACATCACTTGAGCTTTTTCACCCGTCCCTATGGCCATGGTTGAAATTTTGACGAAAATGCAAGGTCATCCATTATCGTTCTTATGTCATTGGGGCTTCATGAATAAGCAAACCAAAGCCCTGGGACACAATAACAAGGATCTTGGCGATGAAAAAGTTTCATAATGGGTCATTTTACCCTTTAAACACATGCTCAAATTGACAGGGTTTCCTGAGTACAATGCATTCAGAGGCCATTTACTACACTAAAAGTGACTTTGATCTTTTAACCTATGTACAGATCTTGTAGACCACTTCAATACCTTTCCAAAACTGTCTTAATCATCACGCTAGGACACATGGCTACGAAGTTATGGCCATTTGAAGGAACATCCAACTACATCACTTGAGCTTTCTCACCCGTCCCTATGGCCATGGTTGAAATTTTGACGAAAATGCAAGGTCATCCATTATCGTTCTTATGTCATTGGGGCTTCATGAATAAGCAAACCAAAGCCCTGGGACACAATAACAAGGATCTTGGCGATGAAAAAGTTTCATAATGGGTCATTTTACCCTTTAAACACATGCTCAAATTGACAGGTTTTCCTGAGTACAATGCATTCAGAGGCCATTTACTACACTAAAAGTGACTTTGATCTTTTAACCTATGTACAGATCTTGTAGACCACTTCAATACCTTTCCAAAACTGTCTTAATCATCACGCTAGGACACATGGCTACGAAGTTATGGCCATTTGAAGGAACATCCAACTACATCACTTGAGCTTTTCACCCGTCCCTATGGCCATGGTTGAAATTTTGACGAAAATGCAAGGTCATCCATTATCGTTCTTATGTCATTGGGGCTTCATGAATAAGCAAACCAAAGCCCTGGGACACAATAACAAGGATCTTGGCGATGAAAAAGTTTCATAATGGGTCATTTTACCCTTTAAACACATGCTCAAATTGACAGGGTTTCCTGAGTACAATGCATTCAGAGGCCATTTACTACACTAAAAGTGACTTTGATCTTTTAACCTATGTACAGATCTTGTAGACCACTTCAATACCTTTCCAAAACTGTCTTAATCATCACGCTAGGACACATGGCTACGAAGTTATGGCCATTTGAAGGAACATCCAACTACATCACTTGAGCTTTTCACCCGTCCCTATGGCCATGGTTGAAATTTTGACGAAAATGCAAGGTCATCCATTATCGTTCTTATGTCATTGGGGCTTCATGAATAAGCAAACCAAAGCCCTGGGACACAATAACAAGGATCTTGGCGATGAAAAAGTTTCATAATGGGTCATTTTACCCTTTAAACACATGCTCAAATTGACAGGGTTTCCTGAGTACAATGCATTCAGAGGCCATTTACTACACTAAAAGTGACTTTGATCTTTTAACCTATGTACAGATCTTGTAGACCACTTCAATACCTTTCCAAAACTGTCTTAATCATCACGCTAGGACACATGGCTACGAAGTTATGGCCATTTGAAGGAACATCCAACTACATCACTTGAGCTTTCTCACCCGTCCCTATGGCCATGGTTGAAATTTTGACGAAAATGCAAGGTCATCCATTATCGTTCTTATGTCATTGGGGCTTCATGAATAAGCAAACCAAAGCCCTGGGACACAATAACAAGGATCTTGGCGATGAAAAAGTTTCATAATGGGTCATTTTACCCTTTAAACACATGCTCAAATTGACAGGGTTTCCTGAGTACAATGCATTCAGAGGCCATTTACTACACTAAAAGTGACTTTGATCTTTTAACCTATGTACAGATCTTGTAGACCACTTCAATACCTTTCCAAAACTGTCTTAATCATCACGCTAGGACACATGGCTACGAAGTTATGGCCATTTGAAGGAACATCCAACTACATCACTTGAGCTTTTTCACCCGTCCCTATGGCCATGGTTGAAATTTTGACGAAAATGCAAGGTCATCCATTATCGTTCTTATGTCATTGGGGCTTCATGAATAAGCAAACCAAAGCCCTGGGACACAATAACAAGGATCTTGGCGATGAAAAAGTTTCATAATGGGTCATTTTACCCTTTAAACACATGCTCAAATTGACAGGGTTTCCTGAGTACAATGCATTCAGAGGCCATTTACTACACTAAAAGTGACTTTGATCTTTTAACCTATGTACAGATCTTGTAGACCACTTCAATACCTTTCCAAAACTGTCTTAATCATCACGCTAGGACACATGGCTACGAAGTTATGGCCATTTGAAGGAACATCCAACTACATCACTTGAGCTTTCTCACCCGTCCCTATGGCCATGGTTGAAATTTTGACGAAAATGCAAGGTCATCCATTATCGTTCTTATGTCATTGGGGCTTCATGAATAAGCAAACCAAAGCCCTGGGACACAATAACAAGGATCTTGGCGATGAAAAAGTTTCATAATGGGTCATTTTACCCTTTAAACACATGCTCAAATTGACAGGGTTTCCTGAGTACAATGCATTCAGAGGCCATTTACTACACTAAAAGTGACTTTGATCTTTTAACCTATGTACAGATCTTGTAGACCACTTCAATACCTTTCCAAAACTGTCTTAATCATCACGCTAGGACACATGGCTACGAAGTTATGGCCATTTGAAGGAACATCCAACTACATCACTTGAGCTTTCTCACCCGTCCCTATGGCCATGGTTGAAATTTTGACGAAAATGCAAGGTCATCCATTATCGTTCTTATGTCATTGGGGCTTCATGAATAAGCAAACCAAAGCCCTGGGACACAATAACAAGGATCTTGGCGATGAAAAAGTTTCATAATGGGTCATTTTACCCTTTAAACACATGCTCAAATTGACAGGGTTTCCTGAGTACAATGCATTCAGAGGCCATTTACTACACTAAAAGTGACTTTGATCTTTTAACCTATGTACAGATCTTGTAGACCACTTCAATACCTTTCCAAAACTGTCTTAATCATCACGCTAGGACACATGGCTACGAAGTTATGGCCATTTGAAGGAACATCCAACTACATCACTTGAGCTTTCTCACCCGTCCCTATGGCCATGGTTGAAATTTTGACGAAAATGCAAGGTCATCCATTATCGTTCTTATGTCATTGGGGCTTCATGAATAAGCAAACCAAAGCCCTGGGACACAATAACAAGGATCTTGGCGATGAAAAAGTTTCATAATGGGTCATTTTACCCTTTAAACACATGCTCAAATTGACAGGGTTTCCTGAGTACAATGCATTCAGAGGCCATTTACTACACTAAAAGTGACTTTGATCTTTTAACCTATGTACAGATCTTGTAGACCACTTCAATACCTTTCCAAAACTGTCTTAATCATCACGCTAGGACACATGGCTACGAAGTTATGGCCATTTGAAGGAACATCCAACTACATCACTTGAGCTTTCTCACCCGTCCCTATGGCCATGGTTGAAATTTTGACGAAAATGCAAGGTCATCCATTATCGTTCTTATGTCATTGGGGCTTCATGAATAAGCAAACCAAAGCCCTGGGACACAATAACAAGGATCTTGGCGATGAAAAAGTTTCATAATGGGTCATTTTACCCTTTAAACACATGCTCAAATTGACAGGGTTTCCTGAGTACAATGCATTCAGAGGCCATTTACTACACTAAAAGTGACTTTGATCTTTTAACCTATGTACAGATCTTGTAGACCACTTCAATACCTTTCCAAAACTGTCTTAATCATCACGCTAGGACACATGGCTACGAAGTTATGGCCATTTGAAGGAACATCCAACTACATCACTTGAGCTTTTTCACCCGTCCCTATGGCCATGGTTGAAATTTTGACGAAAATGCAAGGTCATCCATTATCGTTCTTATGTCATTGGGGCTTCATGAATAAGCAAACCAAAGCCCTGGGACACAATAACAAGGATCTTGGCGATGAAAAAGTTTCATAATGGGTCATTTTACCCTTTAAACACATGCTCAAATTGACAGGGTTTCCTGAGTACAATGCATTCAGAGGCCATTTACTACACTAAAAGTGACTTTGATCTTTTAACCTATGTACAGATCTTGTAGACCACTTCAATACCTTTCCAAAACTGTCTTAATCATCACGCTAGGACACATGGCTACGAAGTTATGGCCATTTGAAGGAACATCCAACTACATCACTTGAGCTTTCTCACCCGTCCCTATGGCCATGGTTGAAATTTTGACGAAAATGCAAGGTCATCCATTATCGTTCTTATGTCATTGGGGCTTCATGAATAAGCAAACCAAAGCCCTGGGACACAATAACAAGGATCTTGGCGATGAAAAAGTTTCATAATGGGTCATTTTACCCTTTAAACACATGCTCAAATTGACAGGGTTTCCTGAGTACAATGCATTCAGAGGCCATTTACTACACTAAAAGTGACTTTGATCTTTTAACCTATGTACAGATCTTGTAGACCACTTCAATACCTTTCCAAAACTGTCTTAATCATCACGCTAGGACACATGGCTACGAAGTTATGGCCATTTGAAGGAACATCCAACTACATCACTTGAGCTTTCTCACCCGTCCCTATGGCCATGGTTGAAATTTTGACGAAAATGCAAGGTCATCCATTATCGTTCTTATGTCATTGGGGCTTCATGAATAAGCAAACCAAAGCCCTGGGACACAATAACAAGGATCTTGGCGATGAAAAAGTTTCATAATGGGTCATTTTACCCTTTAAACACATGCTCAAATTGACAGGGTTTCCTGAGTACAATGCATTCAGAGGCCATTTACTACACTAAAAGTGACTTTGATCTTTAACCTATGTACAGATCTTGTAGACCACTTCAATACCTTTCCAAAACTGTCTTAATCATCACGCTAGGACACATGGCTACGAAGTTATGGCCATTTGAAGGAACATCCAACTACATCACTTGAGCTTTTTCACCCGTCCCTATGGCCATGGTTGAAATTTTGACGAAAATGCAAGGTCATCCATTATCGTTCTTATGTCATTGGGGCTTCATGAATAAGCAAACCAAAGCCCTGGGACACAATAACAAGGATCTTGGCGATGAAAAAGTTTCATAATGGGTCATTTTACCCTTTAAACACATGCTCAAATTGACAGGGTTTCCTGAGTACAATGCATTCAGAGGCCATTTACTACACTAAAAGTGACTTTGATCTTTTAACCTATGTACAGATCTTGTAGACCACTTCAATACCTTTCCAAAACTGTCTTAATCATCACGCTAGGACACATGGCTACGAAGTTATGGCCATTTGAAGGAACATCCAACTACATCACTTGAGCTTTTTCACCCGTCCCTATGGCCATGGTTGAAATTTTGACGAAAATGCAAGGTCATCCATTATCGTTCTTATGTCATTGGGGCTTCATGAATAAGCAAACCAAAGCCCTGGGACACAATAACAAGGATCTTGGCGATGAAAAAGTTTCATAATGGGTCATTTTACCCTTTAAACACATGCTCAAATTGACAGGGTTTCCTGAGTACAATGCATTCAGAGGCCATTTACTACACTAAAAGTGACTTTGATCTTTTAACCTATGTACAGATCTTGTAGACCACTTCAATACCTTTCCAAAACTGTCTTAATCATCACGCTAGGACACATGGCTACGAAGTTATGGCCATTTGAAGGAACATCCAACTACATCACTTGAGCTTTTCACCCGTCCCTATGGCCATGGTTGAAATTTTGACGAAAATGCAAGGTCATCCATTATCGTTCTTATGTCATTGGGGCTTCATGAATAAGCAAACCAAAGCCCTGGGACACAATAACAAGGATCTTGGCGATGAAAAAGTTTCATAATGGGTCATTTTACCCTTTAAACACATGCTCAAATTGACAGGGTTTCCTGAGTACAATGCATTCAGAGGCCATTTACTACACTAAAAGTGACTTTGATCTTTTAACCTATGTACAGATCTTGTAGACCACTTCAATACCTTTCCAAAACTGTCTTAATCATCACGCTAGGACACATGGCTACGAAGTTATGGCCATTTGAAGGAACATCCAACTACATCACTTGAGCTTTCTCACCCGTCCCTATGGCCATGGTTGAAATTTTGACGAAAATGCAAGGTCATCCATTATCGTTCTTATGTCATTGGGGCTTCATGAATAAGCAAACCAAAGCCCTGGGACACAATAACAAGGATCTTGGCGATGAAAAAGTTTCATAATGGGTCATTTTACCCTTTAAACACATGCTCAAATTGACAGGGTTTCCTGAGTACAATGCATTCAGAGGCCATTTACTACACTAAAAGTGACTTTGATCTTTTACCTATGTACAGATCTTGTAGACCACTTCAATACCTTTCCAAAACTGTCTTAATCATCACGCTAGGACACATGGCTACGAAGTTATGGCCATTTGAAGGAACATCCAACTACATCACTTGAGCTTTTTCACCCGTCCCTATGGCCATGGTTGAAATTTTGACGAAAATGCAAGGTCATCCATTATCGTTCTTATGTCATTGGGGCTTCATGAATAAGCAAACCAAAGCCCTGGGACACAATAACAAGGATCTTGGCGATGAAAAAGTTTCATAATGGGTCATTTTACCCTTTAAACACATGCTCAAATTGACAGGGTTTCCTGAGTACAATGCATTCAGAGGCCATTTACTACACTAAAAGTGACTTTGATCTTTTAACCTATGTACAGATCTTGTAGACCACTTCAATACCTTTCCAAAACTGTCTTAATCATCACGCTAGGACACATGGCTACGAAGTTATGGCCATTTGAAGGAACATCCAACTACATCACTTGAGCTTTTTCACCCGTCCCTATGGCCATGGTTGAAATTTTGACGAAAATGCAAGGTCATCCATTATCGTTCTTATGTCATTGGGGCTTCATGAATAAGCAAACCAAAGCCCTGGGACACAATAACAAGGATCTTGGCGATGAAAAAGTTTCATAATGGGTCATTTTACCCTTTAAACACATGCTCAAATTGACAGGGTTTCCTGAGTACAATGCATTCAGAGGCCATTTACTACACTAAAAGTGACTTTGATCTTTTAACCTATGTACAGATCTTGTAGACCACTTCAATACCTTTCCAAAACTGTCTTAATCATCACGCTAGGACACATGGCTACGAAGTTATGGCCATTTGAAGGAACATCCAACTACATCACTTGAGCTTTCTCACCCGTCCCTATGGCCATGGTTGAAATTTTGACGAAAATGCAAGGTCATCCATTATCGTTCTTATGTCATTGGGGCTTCATGAATAAGCAAACCAAAGCCCTGGGACACAATAACAAGGATCTTGGCGATGAAAAAGTTTCATAATGGGTCATTTTACCCTTTAAACACATGCTCAAATTGACAGGGTTTCCTGAGTACAATGCATTCAGAGGCCATTTACTACACTAAAAGTGACTTTGATCTTTTAACCTATGTACAGATCTTGTAGACCACTTCAATACCTTTCCAAAACTGTCTTAATCATCACGCTAGGACACATGGCTACGAAGTTATGGCCATTTGAAGGAACATCCAACTACATCACTTGAGCTTTTCACCCGTCCCTATGGCCATGGTTGAAATTTTGACGAAAATGCAAGGTCATCCATTATCGTTCTTATGTCATTGGGGCTTCATGAATAAGCAAACCAAAGCCCTGGGACACAATAACAAGGATCTTGGCGATGAAAAAGTTTCATAATGGGTCATTTTACCCTTTAAACACATGCTCAAATTGACAGGGTTTCCTGAGTACAATGCATTCAGAGGCCATTTACTACACTAAAAGTGACTTTGATCTTTTAACCTATGTACAGATCTTGTAGACCACTTCAATACCTTTCCAAAACTGTCTTAATCATCACGCTAGGACACATGGCTACGAAGTTATGGCCATTTGAAGGAACATCCAACTACATCACTTGAGCTTTCTCACCCGTCCCTATGGCCATGGTTGAAATTTTGACGAAAATGCAAGGTCATCCATTATCGTTCTTATGTCATTGGGGCTTCATGAATAAGCAAACCAAAGCCCTGGGACACAATAACAAGGATCTTGGCGATGAAAAAGTTTCATAATGGGTCATTTTACCCTTTAAACACATGCTCAAATTGACAGGGTTTCCTGAGTACAATGCATTCAGAGGCCATTTACTACACTAAAAGTGACTTTGATCTTTTAACCTATGTACAGATCTTGTAGACCACTTCAATACCTTTCCAAAACTGTCTTAATCATCACGCTAGGACACATGGCTACGAAGTTATGGCCATTTGAAGGAACATCCAACTACATCACTTGAGCTTTCTCACCCGTCCCTATGGCCATGGTTGAAATTTTGACGAAAATGCAAGGTCATCCATTATCGTTCTTATGTCATTGGGGCTTCATGAATAAGCAAACCAAAGCCCTGGGACACAATAACAAGGATCTTGGCGATGAAAAAGTTTCATAATGGGTCATTTTACCCTTTAAACACATGCTCAAATTGACAGGGTTTCCTGAGTACAATGCATTCAGAGGCCATTTACTACACTAAAAGTGACTTTGATCTTTTAACCTATGTACAGATCTTGTAGACCACTTCAATACCTTTCCAAAACTGTCTTAATCATCACGCTAGGACACATGGCTACGAAGTTATGGCCATTTGAAGGAACATCCAACTACATCACTTGAGCTTTTTCACCCGTCCCTATGGCCATGGTTGAAATTTTGACGAAAATGCAAGGTCATCCATTATCGTTCTTATGTCATTGGGGCTTCATGAATAAGCAAACCAAAGCCCTGGGACACAATAACAAGGATCTTGGCGATGAAAAAGTTTCATAATGGGTCATTTTACCCTTTAAACACATGCTCAAATTGACAGGGTTTCCTGAGTACAATGCATTCAGAGGCCATTTACTACACTAAAAGTGACTTTGATCTTTTAACCTATGTACAGATCTTGTAGACCACTTCAATACCTTTCCAAAACTGTCTTAATCATCACGCTAGGACACATGGCTACGAAGTTATGGCCATTTGAAGGAACATCCAACTACATCACTTGAGCTTTTCACCCGTCCCTATGGCCATGGTTGAAATTTTGACGAAAATGCAAGGTCATCCATTATCGTTCTTATGTCATTGGGGCTTCATGAATAAGCAAACCAAAGCCCTGGGACACAATAACAAGGATCTTGGCGATGAAAAAGTTTCATAATGGGTCATTTTACCCTTTAAACACATGCTCAAATTGACAGGGTTTCCTGAGTACAATGCATTCAGAGGCCATTTACTACACTAAAAGTGACTTTGATCTTTAACCTATGTACAGATCTTGTAGACCACTTCAATACCTTTCCAAAACTGTCTTAATCATCACGCTAGGACACATGGCTACGAAGTTATGGCCATTTGAAGGAACATCCAACTACATCACTTGAGCTTTTCACCCGTCCCTATGGCCATGGTTGAAATTTTGACGAAAATGCAAGGTCATCCATTATCGTTCTTATGTCATTGGGGCTTCATGAATAAGCAAACCAAAGCCCTGGGACACAATAACAAGGATCTTGGCGATGAAAAAGTTTCATAATGGGTCATTTTACCCTTTAAACACATGCTCAAATTGACAGGGTTTCCTGAGTACAATGCATTCAGAGGCCATTTACTACACTAAAAGTGACTTTGATCTTTTAACCTATGTACAGATCTTGTAGACCACTTCAATACCTTTCCAAAACTGTCTTAATCATCACGCTAGGACACATGGCTACGAAGTTATGGCCATTTGAAGGAACATCCAACTACATCACTTGAGCTTTTCACCCGTCCCTATGGCCATGGTTGAAATTTTGACGAAAATGCAAGGTCATCCATTATCGTTCTTATGTCATTGGGGCTTCATGAATAAGCAAACCAAAGCCCTGGGACACAATAACAAGGATCTTGGCGATGAAAAAGTTTCATAATGGGTCATTTTACCCTTTAAACACATGCTCAAATTGACAGGGTTTCCTGAGTACAATGCATTCAGAGGCCATTTACTACACTAAAAGTGACTTTGATCTTTAAACCTATGTACAGATCTTGTAGACCACTTCAATACCTTTCCAAAACTGTCTTAATCATCACGCTAGGACACATGGCTACGAAGTTATGGCCATTTGAAGGAACATCCAACTACATCACTTGAGCTTTCTCACCCGTCCCTATGGCCATGGTTGAAATTTTGACGAAAATGCAAGGTCATCCATTATCGTTCTTATGTCATTGGGGCTTCATGAATAAGCAAACCAAAGCCCTGGGACACAATAACAAGGATCTTGGCGATGAAAAAGTTTCATAATGGGTCATTTTACCCTTTAAACACATGCTCAAATTGACAGGGTTTCCTGAGTACAATGCATTCAGAGGCCATTTACTACACTAAAAGTGACTTTGATCTTTTAACCTATGTACAGATCTTGTAGACCACTTCAATACCTTTCCAAAACTGTCTTAATCATCACGCTAGGACACATGGCTACGAAGTTATGGCCATTTGAAGGAACATCCAACTACATCACTTGAGCTTTTTCACCCGTCCCTATGGCCATGGTTGAAATTTTGACGAAAATGCAAGGTCATCCATTATCGTTCTTATGTCATTGGGGCTTCATGAATAAGCAAACCAAAGCCCTGGGACACAATAACAAGGATCTTGGCGATGAAAAAGTTTCATAATGGGTCATTTTACCCTTTAAACACATGCTCAAATTGACAGGGTTTCCTGAGTACAATGCATTCAGAGGCCATTTACTACACTAAAAGTGACTTTGATCTTTAAACCTATGTACAGATCTTGTAGACCACTTCAATACCTTTCCAAAACTGTCTTAATCATCACGCTAGGACACATGGCTACGAAGTTATGGCCATTTGAAGGAACATCCAACTACATCACTTGAGCTTTTCACCCGTCCCTATGGCCATGGTTGAAATTTTGACGAAAATGCAAGGTCATCCATTATCGTTCTTATGTCATTGGGGCTTCATGAATAAGCAAACCAAAGCCCTGGGACACAATAACAAGGATCTTGGCGATGAAAAAGTTTCATAATGGGTCATTTTACCCTTTAAACACATGCTCAAATTGACAGGGTTTCCTGAGTACAATGCATTCAGAGGCCATTTACTACACTAAAAGTGACTTTGATCTTTTAACCTATGTACAGATCTTGTAGACCACTTCAATACCTTTCCAAAACTGTCTTAATCATCACGCTAGGACACATGGCTACGAAGTTATGGCCATTTGAAGGAACATCCAACTACATCACTTGAGCTTTCTCACCCGTCCCTATGGCCATGGTTGAAATTTTGACGAAAATGCAAGGTCATCCATTATCGTTCTTATGTCATTGGGGCTTCATGAATAAGCAAACCAAAGCCCTGGGACACAATAACAAGGATCTTGGCGATGAAAAAGTTTCATAATGGGTCATTTTACCCTTTAAACACATGCTCAAATTGACAGGGTTTCCTGAGTACAATGCATTCAGAGGCCATTTACTACACTAAAAGTGACTTTGATCTTTTAACCTATGTACAGATCTTGTAGACCACTTCAATACCTTTCCAAAACTGTCTTAATCATCACGCTAGGACACATGGCTACGAAGTTATGGCCATTTGAAGGAACATCCAACTACATCACTTGAGCTTTCTCACCCGTCCCTATGGCCATGGTTGAAATTTTGACGAAAATGCAAGGTCATCCATTATCGTTCTTATGTCATTGGGGCTTCATGAATAAGCAAACCAAAGCCCTGGGACACAATAACAAGGATCTTGGCGATGAAAAAGTTTCATAATGGGTCATTTTACCCTTTAAACACATGCTCAAATTGACAGGGTTTCCTGAGTACAATGCATTCAGAGGCCATTTACTACACTAAAAGTGACTTTGATCTTTTAACCTATGTACAGATCTTGTAGACCACTTCAATACCTTTCCAAAACTGTCTTAATCATCACGCTAGGACACATGGCTACGAAGTTATGGCCATTTGAAGGAACATCCAACTACATCACTTGAGCTTTTCACCCGTCCCTATGGCCATGGTTGAAATTTTGACGAAAATGCAAGGTCATCCATTATCGTTCTTATGTCATTGGGGCTTCATGAATAAGCAAACCAAAGCCCTGGGACACAATAACAAGGATCTTGGCGATGAAAAAGTTTCATAATGGGTCATTTTACCCTTTAAACACATGCTCAAATTGACAGGGTTTCCTGAGTACAATGCATTCAGAGGCCATTTACTACACTAAAAGTGACTTTGATCTTTTAACCTATGTACAGATCTTGTAGACCACTTCAATACCTTTCCAAAACTGTCTTAATCATCACGCTAGGACACATGGCTACGAAGTTATGGCCATTTGAAGGAACATCCAACTACATCACTTGAGCTTTCTCACCCGTCCCTATGGCCATGGTTGAAATTTTGACGAAAATGCAAGGTCATCCATTATCGTTCTTATGTCATTGGGGCTTCATGAATAAGCAAACCAAAGCCCTGGGACACAATAACAAGGATCTTGGCGATGAAAAAGTTTCATAATGGGTCATTTTACCCTTTAAACACATGCTCAAATTGACAGGGTTTCCTGAGTACAATGCATTCAGAGGCCATTTACTACACTAAAAGTGACTTTGATCTTTTAACCTATGTACAGATCTTGTAGACCACTTCAATACCTTTCCAAAACTGTCTTAATCATCACGCTAGGACACATGGCTACGAAGTTATGGCCATTTGAAGGAACATCCAACTACATCACTTGAGCTTTTCACCCGTCCCTATGGCCATGGTTGAAATTTTGACGAAAATGCAAGGTCATCCATTATCGTTCTTATGTCATTGGGGCTTCATGAATAAGCAAACCAAAGCCCTGGGACACAATAACAAGGATCTTGGCGATGAAAAAGTTTCATAATGGGTCATTTTACCCTTTAAACACATGCTCAAATTGACAGGGTTTCCTGAGTACAATGCATTCAGAGGCCATTTACTACACTAAAAGTGACTTTGATCTTTAAACCTATGTACAGATCTTGTAGACCACTTCAATACCTTTCCAAAACTGTCTTAATCATCACGCTAGGACACATGGCTACGAAGTTATGGCCATTTGAAGGAACATCCAACTACATCACTTGAGCTTTTCACCCGTCCCTATGGCCATGGTTGAAATTTTGACGAAAATGCAAGGTCATCCATTATCGTTCTTATGTCATTGGGGCTTCATGAATAAGCAAACCAAAGCCCTGGGACACAATAACAAGGATCTTGGCGATGAAAAAGTTTCATAATGGGTCATTTTACCCTTTAAACACATGCTCAAATTGACAGGGTTTCCTGAGTACAATGCATTCAGAGGCCATTTACTACACTAAAAGTGACTTTGATCTTTTAACCTATGTACAGATCTTGTAGACCACTTCAATACCTTTCCAAAACTGTCTTAATCATCACGCTAGGACACATGGCTACGAAGTTATGGCCATTTGAAGGAACATCCAACTACATCACTTGAGCTTTTTCACCCGTCCCTATGGCCATGGTTGAAATTTTGACGAAAATGCAAGGTCATCCATTATCGTTCTTATGTCATTGGGGCTTCATGAATAAGCAAACCAAAGCCCTGGGACACAATAACAAGGATCTTGGCGATGAAAAAGTTTCATAATGGGTCATTTTACCCTTTAAACACATGCTCAAATTGACAGGGTTTCCTGAGTACAATGCATTCAGAGGCCATTTACTACACTAAAAGTGACTTTGATCTTTTAACCTATGTACAGATCTTGTAGACCACTTCAATACCTTTCCAAAACTGTCTTAATCATCACGCTAGGACACATGGCTACGAAGTTATGGCCATTTGAAGGAACATCCAACTACATCACTTGAGCTTTTCACCCGTCCCTATGGCCATGGTTGAAATTTTGACGAAAATGCAAGGTCATCCATTATCGTTCTTATGTCATTGGGGCTTCATGAATAAGCAAACCAAAGCCCTGGGACACAATAACAAGGATCTTGGCGATGAAAAAGTTTCATAATGGGTCATTTTACCCTTTAAACACATGCTCAAATTGACAGGGTTTCCTGAGTACAATGCATTCAGAGGCCATTTACTACACTAAAAGTGACTTTGATCTTTTAACCTATGTACAGATCTTGTAGACCACTTCAATACCTTTCCAAAACTGTCTTAATCATCACGCTAGGACACATGGCTACGAAGTTATGGCCATTTGAAGGAACATCCAACTACATCACTTGAGCTTTCTCACCCGTCCCTATGGCCATGGTTGAAATTTTGACGAAAATGCAAGGTCATCCATTATCGTTCTTATGTCATTGGGGCTTCATGAATAAGCAAACCAAAGCCCTGGGACACAATAACAAGGATCTTGGCGATGAAAAAGTTTCATAATGGGTCATTTTACCCTTTAAACACATGCTCAAATTGACAGGGTTTCCTGAGTACAATGCATTCAGAGGCCATTTACTACACTAAAAGTGACTTTGATCTTTTAACCTATGTACAGATCTTGTAGACCACTTCAATACCTTTCCAAAACTGTCTTAATCATCACGCTAGGACACATGGCTACGAAGTTATGGCCATTTGAAGGAACATCCAACTACATCACTTGAGCTTTCTCACCCGTCCCTATGGCCATGGTTGAAATTTTGACGAAAATGCAAGGTCATCCATTATCGTTCTTATGTCATTGGGGCTTCATGAATAAGCAAACCAAAGCCCTGGGACACAATAACAAGGATCTTGGCGATGAAAAAGTTTCATAATGGGTCATTTTACCCTTTAAACACATGCTCAAATTGACAGGGTTTCCTGAGTACAATGCATTCAGAGGCCATTTACTACACTAAAAGTGACTTTGATCTTTTAACCTATGTACAGATCTTGTAGACCACTTCAATACCTTTCCAAAACTGTCTTAATCATCACGCTAGGACACATGGCTACGAAGTTATGGCCATTTGAAGGAACATCCAACTACATCACTTGAGCTTTCTCACCCGTCCCTATGGCCATGGTTGAAATTTTGACGAAAATGCAAGGTCATCCATTATCGTTCTTATGTCATTGGGGCTTCATGAATAAGCAAACCAAAGCCCTGGGACACAATAACAAGGATCTTGGCGATGAAAAAGTTTCATAATGGGTCATTTTACCCTTTAAACACATGCTCAAATTGACAGGGTTTCCTGAGTACAATGCATTCAGAGGCCATTTACTACACTAAAAGTGACTTTGATCTTTTAACCTATGTACAGATCTTGTAGACCACTTCAATACCTTTCCAAAACTGTCTTAATCATCACGCTAGGACACATGGCTACGAAGTTATGGCCATTTGAAGGAACATCCAACTACATCACTTGAGCTTTTCACCCGTCCCTATGGCCATGGTTGAAATTTTGACGAAAATGCAAGGTCATCCATTATCGTTCTTATGTCATTGGGGCTTCATGAATAAGCAAACCAAAGCCCTGGGACACAATAACAAGGATCTTGGCGATGAAAAAGTTTCATAATGGGTCATTTTACCCTTTAAACACATGCTCAAATTGACAGGGTTTCCTGAGTACAATGCATTCAGAGGCCATTTACTACACTAAAAGTGACTTTGATCTTTTAACCTATGTACAGATCTTGTAGACCACTTCAATACCTTTCCAAAACTGTCTTAATCATCACGCTAGGACACATGGCTACGAAGTTATGGCCATTTGAAGGAACATCCAACTACATCACTTGAGCTTTCTCACCCGTCCCTATGGCCATGGTTGAAATTTTGACGAAAATGCAAGGTCATCCATTATCGTTCTTATGTCATTGGGGCTTCATGAATAAGCAAACCAAAGCCCTGGGACACAATAACAAGGATCTTGGCGATGAAAAAGTTTCATAATGGGTCATTTTACCCTTTAAACACATGCTCAAATTGACAGGGTTTCCTGAGTACAATGCATTCAGAGGCCATTTACTACACTAAAAGTGACTTTGATCTTTTAACCTATGTACAGATCTTGTAGACCACTTCAATACCTTTCCAAAACTGTCTTAATCATCACGCTAGGACACATGGCTACGAAGTTATGGCCATTTGAAGGAACATCCAACTACATCACTTGAGCTTTCTCACCCGTCCCTATGGCCATGGTTGAAATTTTGACGAAAATGCAAGGTCATCCATTATCGTTCTTATGTCATTGGGGCTTCATGAATAAGCAAACCAAAGCCCTGGGACACAATAACAAGGATCTTGGCGATGAAAAAGTTTCATAATGGGTCATTTTACCCTTTAAACACATGCTCAAATTGACAGGGTTTCCTGAGTACAATGCATTCAGAGGCCATTTACTACACTAAAAGTGACTTTGATCTTTTAACCTATGTACAGATCTTGTAGACCACTTCAATACCTTTCCAAAACTGTCTTAATCATCACGCTAGGACACATGGCTACGAAGTTATGGCCATTTGAAGGAACATCCAACTACATCACTTGAGCTTTCTCACCCGTCCCTATGGCCATGGTTGAAATTTTGACGAAAATGCAAGGTCATCCATTATCGTTCTTATGTCATTGGGGCTTCATGAATAAGCAAACCAAAGCCCTGGGACACAATAACAAGGATCTTGGCGATGAAAAAGTTTCATAATGGGTCATTTTACCCTTTAAACACATGCTCAAATTGACAGGGTTTCCTGAGTACAATGCATTCAGAGGCCATTTACTACACTAAAAGTGACTTTGATCTTTTAACCTATGTACAGATCTTGTAGACCACTTCAATACCTTTCCAAAACTGTCTTAATCATCACGCTAGGACACATGGCTACGAAGTTATGGCCATTTGAAGGAACATCCAACTACATCACTTGAGCTTTCTCACCCGTCCCTATGGCCATGGTTGAAATTTTGACGAAAATGCAAGGTCATCCATTATCGTTCTTATGTCATTGGGGCTTCATGAATAAGCAAACCAAAGCCCTGGGACACAATAACAAGGATCTTGGCGATGAAAAAGTTTCATAATGGGTCATTTTACCCTTTAAACACATGCTCAAATTGACAGGGTTTCCTGAGTACAATGCATTCAGAGGCCATTTACTACACTAAAAGTGACTTTGATCTTTTAACCTATGTACAGATCTTGTAGACCACTTCAATACCTTTCCAAAACTGTCTTAATCATCACGCTAGGACACATGGCTACGAAGTTATGGCCATTTGAAGGAACATCCAACTACATCACTTGAGCTTTTTCACCCGTCCCTATGGCCATGGTTGAAATTTTGACGAAAATGCAAGGTCATCCATTATCGTTCTTATGTCATTGGGGCTTCATGAATAAGCAAACCAAAGCCCTGGGACACAATAACAAGGATCTTGGCGATGAAAAAGTTTCATAATGGGTCATTTTACCCTTTAAACACATGCTCAAATTGACAGGGTTTCCTGAGTACAATGCATTCAGAGGCCATTTACTACACTAAAAGTGACTTTGATCTTTAAACCTATGTACAGATCTTGTAGACCACTTCAATACCTTTCCAAAACTGTCTTAATCATCACGCTAGGACACATGGCTACGAAGTTATGGCCATTTGAAGGAACATCCAACTACATCACTTGAGCTTTCTCACCCGTCCCTATGGCCATGGTTGAAATTTTGACGAAAATGCAAGGTCATCCATTATCGTTCTTATGTCATTGGGGCTTCATGAATAAGCAAACCAAAGCCCTGGGACACAATAACAAGGATCTTGGCGATGAAAAAGTTTCATAATGGGTCATTTTACCCTTTAAACACATGCTCAAATTGACAGGGTTTCCTGAGTACAATGCATTCAGAGGCCATTTACTACACTAAAAGTGACTTTGATCTTTTAACCTATGTACAGATCTTGTAGACCACTTCAATACCTTTCCAAAACTGTCTTAATCATCACGCTAGGACACATGGCTACGAAGTTATGGCCATTTGAAGGAACATCCAACTACATCACTTGAGCTTTCTCACCCGTCCCTATGGCCATGGTTGAAATTTTGACGAAAATGCAAGGTCATCCATTATCGTTCTTATGTCATTGGGGCTTCATGAATAAGCAAACCAAAGCCCTGGGACACAATAACAAGGATCTTGGCGATGAAAAAGTTTCATAATGGGTCATTTTACCCTTTAAACACATGCTCAAATTGACAGGGTTTCCTGAGTACAATGCATTCAGAGGCCATTTACTACACTAAAAGTGACTTTGATCTTTTAACCTATGTACAGATCTTGTAGACCACTTCAATACCTTTCCAAAACTGTCTTAATCATCACGCTAGGACACATGGCTACGAAGTTATGGCCATTTGAAGGAACATCCAACTACATCACTTGAGCTTTTTCACCCGTCCCTATGGCCATGGTTGAAATTTTGACGAAAATGCAAGGTCATCCATTATCGTTCTTATGTCATTGGGGCTTCATGAATAAGCAAACCAAAGCCCTGGGACACAATAACAAGGATCTTGGCGATGAAAAAGTTTCATAATGGGTCATTTTACCCTTTAAACACATGCTCAAATTGACAGGGTTTCCTGAGTACAATGCATTCAGAGGCCATTTACTACACTAAAAGTGACTTTGATCTTTTAACCTATGTACAGATCTTGTAGACCACTTCAATACCTTTCCAAAACTGTCTTAATCATCACGCTAGGACACATGGCTACGAAGTTATGGCCATTTGAAGGAACATCCAACTACATCACTTGAGCTTTTTCACCCGTCCCTATGGCCATGGTTGAAATTTTGACGAAAATGCAAGGTCATCCATTATCGTTCTTATGTCATTGGGGCTTCATGAATAAGCAAACCAAAGCCCTGGGACACAATAACAAGGATCTTGGCGATGAAAAAGTTTCATAATGGGTCATTTTACCCTTTAAACACATGCTCAAATTGACAGGGTTTCCTGAGTACAATGCATTCAGAGGCCATTTACTACACTAAAAGTGACTTTGATCTTTTAACCTATGTACAGATCTTGTAGACCACTTCAATACCTTTCCAAAACTGTCTTAATCATCACGCTAGGACACATGGCTACGAAGTTATGGCCATTTGAAGGAACATCCAACTACATCACTTGAGCTTTCTCACCCGTCCCTATGGCCATGGTTGAAATTTTGACGAAAATGCAAGGTCATCCATTATCGTTCTTATGTCATTGGGGCTTCATGAATAAGCAAACCAAAGCCCTGGGACACAATAACAAGGATCTTGGCGATGAAAAAGTTTCATAATGGGTCATTTTACCCTTTAAACACATGCTCAAATTGACAGGGTTTCCTGAGTACAATGCATTCAGAGGCCATTTACTACACTAAAAGTGACTTTGATCTTTTAACCTATGTACAGATCTTGTAGACCACTTCAATACCTTTCCAAAACTGTCTTAATCATCACGCTAGGACACATGGCTACGAAGTTATGGCCATTTGAAGGAACATCCAACTACATCACTTGAGCTTTTCACCCGTCCCTATGGCCATGGTTGAAATTTTGACGAAAATGCAAGGTCATCCATTATCGTTCTTATGTCATTGGGGCTTCATGAATAAGCAAACCAAAGCCCTGGGACACAATAACAAGGATCTTGGCGATGAAAAAGTTTCATAATGGGTCATTTTACCCTTTAAACACATGCTCAAATTGACAGGGTTTCCTGAGTACAATGCATTCAGAGGCCATTTACTACACTAAAAGTGACTTTGATCTTTTAACCTATGTACAGATCTTGTAGACCACTTCAATACCTTTCCAAAACTGTCTTAATCATCACGCTAGGACACATGGCTACGAAGTTATGGCCATTTGAAGGAACATCCAACTACATCACTTGAGCTTTTCACCCGTCCCTATGGCCATGGTTGAAATTTTGACGAAAATGCAAGGTCATCCATTATCGTTCTTATGTCATTGGGGCTTCATGAATAAGCAAACCAAAGCCCTGGGACACAATAAC
Source organism: Anopheles arabiensis (assembly GCF_016920715.1). Classification (NCBI taxonomy): domain Eukaryota; kingdom Metazoa; phylum Arthropoda; class Insecta; order Diptera; family Culicidae; genus Anopheles; species Anopheles arabiensis. The sequence goes on along the minus strand of NW_024412129.1, from coordinate 302,912 downwards.
AAGGATCTTGGCGATGAAAAAGTTTCATAATGGGTCATTTTACCCTTTAAACACATGCTCAAATTGACAGGGTTTCCTGAGTACAATGCATTCAGAGGCCATTTACTACACTAAAAGTGACTTTGATCTTTTAACCTATGTACAGATCTTGTAGACCACTTCAATACCTTTCCAAAACTGTCTTAATCATCACGCTAGGACACATGGCTACGAAGTTATGGCCATTTGAAGGAACATCCAACTACATCACTTGAGCTTTTCACCCGTCCCTATGGCCATGGTTGAAATTTTGACGAAAATGCAAGGTCATCCATTATCGTTCTTATGTCATTGGGGCTTCATGAATAAGCAAACCAAAGCCCTGGGACACAATAACAAGGATCTTGGCGATGAAAAAGTTTCATAATGGGTCATTTTACCCTTTAAACACATGCTCAAATTGACAGGGTTTCCTGAGTACAATGCATTCAGAGGCCATTTACTACACTAAAAGTGACTTTGATCTTTTAACCTATGTACAGATCTTGTAGACCACTTCAATACCTTTCCAAAACTGTCTTAATCATCACGCTAGGACACATGGCTACGAAGTTATGGCCATTTGAAGGAACATCCAACTACATCACTTGAGCTTTTCACCCGTCCCTATGGCCATGGTTGAAATTTTGACGAAAATGCAAGGTCATCCATTATCGTTCTTATGTCATTGGGGCTTCATGAATAAGCAAACCAAAGCCCTGGGACACAATAACAAGGATCTTGGCGATGAAAAAGTTTCATAATGGGTCATTTTACCCTTTAAACACATGCTCAAATTGACAGGGTTTCCTGAGTACAATGCATTCAGAGGCCATTTACTACACTAAAAGTGACTTTGATCTTTTAACCTATGTACAGATCTTGTAGACCACTTCAATACCTTTCCAAAACTGTCTTAATCATCACGCTAGGACACATGGCTACGAAGTTATGGCCATTTGAAGGAACATCCAACTACATCACTTGAGCTTTTCACCCGTCCCTATGGCCATGGTTGAAATTTTGACGAAAATGCAAGGTCATCCATTATCGTTCTTATGTCATTGGGGCTTCATGAATAAGCAAACCAAAGCCCTGGGACACAATAACAAGGATCTTGGCGATGAAAAAGTTTCATAATGGGTCATTTTACCCTTTAAACACATGCTCAAATTGACAGGGTTTCCTGAGTACAATGCATTCAGAGGCCATTTACTACACTAAAAGTGACTTTGATCTTTTAACCTATGTACAGATCTTGTAGACCACTTCAATACCTTTCCAAAACTGTCTTAATCATCACGCTAGGACACATGGCTACGAAGTTATGGCCATTTGAAGGAACATCCAACTACATCACTTGAGCTTTCTCACCCGTCCCTATGGCCATGGTTGAAATTTTGACGAAAATGCAAGGTCATCCATTATCGTTCTTATGTCATTGGGGCTTCATGAATAAGCAAACCAAAGCCCTGGGACACAATAACAAGGATCTTGGCGATGAAAAAGTTTCATAATGGGTCATTTTACCCTTTAAACACATGCTCAAATTGACAGGGTTTCCTGAGTACAATGCATTCAGAGGCCATTTACTACACTAAAAGTGACTTTGATCTTTAACCTATGTACAGATCTTGTAGACCACTTCAATACCTTTCCAAAACTGTCTTAATCATCACGCTAGGACACATGGCTACGAAGTTATGGCCATTTGAAGGAACATCCAACTACATCACTTGAGCTTTCTCACCCGTCCCTATGGCCATGGTTGAAATTTTGACGAAAATGCAAGGTCATCCATTATCGTTCTTATGTCATTGGGGCTTCATGAATAAGCAAACCAAAGCCCTGGGACACAATAACAAGGATCTTGGCGATGAAAAAGTTTCATAATGGGTCATTTTACCCTTTAAACACATGCTCAAATTGACAGGGTTTCCTGAGTACAATGCATTCAGAGGCCATTTACTACACTAAAAGTGACTTTGATCTTTTAACCTATGTACAGATCTTGTAGACCACTTCAATACCTTTCCAAAACTGTCTTAATCATCACGCTAGGACACATGGCTACGAAGTTATGGCCATTTGAAGGAACATCCAACTACATCACTTGAGCTTTCTCACCCGTCCCTATGGCCATGGTTGAAATTTTGACGAAAATGCAAGGTCATCCATTATCGTTCTTATGTCATTGGGGCTTCATGAATAAGCAAACCAAAGCCCTGGGACACAATAACAAGGATCTTGGCGATGAAAAAGTTTCATAATGGGTCATTTTACCCTTTAAACACATGCTCAAATTGACAGGGTTTCCTGAGTACAATGCATTCAGAGGCCATTTACTACACTAAAAGTGACTTTGATCTTTTAACCTATGTACAGATCTTGTAGACCACTTCAATACCTTTCCAAAACTGTCTTAATCATCACGCTAGGACACATGGCTACGAAGTTATGGCCATTTGAAGGAACATCCAACTACATCACTTGAGCTTTCTCACCCGTCCCTATGGCCATGGTTGAAATTTTGACGAAAATGCAAGGTCATCCATTATCGTTCTTATGTCATTGGGGCTTCATGAATAAGCAAACCAAAGCCCTGGGACACAATAACAAGGATCTTGGCGATGAAAAAGTTTCATAATGGGTCATTTTACCCTTTAAACACATGCTCAAATTGACAGGGTTTCCTGAGTACAATGCATTCAGAGGCCATTTACTACACTAAAAGTGACTTTGATCTTTTAACCTATGTACAGATCTTGTAGACCACTTCAATACCTTTCCAAAACTGTCTTAATCATCACGCTAGGACACATGGCTACGAAGTTATGGCCATTTGAAGGAACATCCAACTACATCACTTGAGCTTTTTCACCCGTCCCTATGGC